>NC_045435.1:58640620-58674396 GCF_002776525.5 Piliocolobus tephrosceles | reverse complement strand
CATGGAATACTATGCAGCCATAAAAAAGGATGAGTTTGCGTCCTTTGTAGAGACATGGATGCATAGTATTCCATGGTGTATATGTGCCACATTTTCTTAATCCAGTCTGTCACTGATGGACATTTGGGTTGATTCCAAGTCTTTGCTATTGTGAATAGTGCCGCAATAAACATACGTGTGCATGTGTCTTTGTAGTAGCATAATTTATAATCCTTTGGGTATATACCCAGTAGTGGGATGGCACATGTTTTCTTTAGTGTGTATATTTCTTGAGTTTTTTGCTCTGATGAAGTATTCCATTTTCATGGTCCCTTCATTATTGTATCCTGATTATATATGTAATATGCCTTCACAGGTTCAGTAAATCCTTTAAATTAATAGAAAAATCTGTTCAGCCTTTTTGAGAGTCACCACGTCAATGTACTGGTTACTTTTGTAAATTTTAACCCATTTATCTCTTTTTCTCACATTCCAAAAACAAGAATTCAGGGCACAAATTAAATCTCTATTTTACATAAAGCATGTTTATAAAAAGGAGATAGATACTATTGATTCTTAGTGACATTCTTTCAGTTTTCACCATTCAAACTCTTAATTTAGAGTAGCCTGCAAATCAGGTACATGCCTAGGTGGCATTCACAGAGAAAGGAATAACCCTATCCAGAACTGACATGAAGAGTTAGCGTTGTATACAGAGCAGGAAAAATGGGGACAGGAATCAGAAGCTCATTTATACACTCTGTTATTTACTGCTATGTGATCCAGAAAAGTCATTTTACTTGCCCTGGCCGTGGCCTGAGTTTTCTTCTCTGCAGAATTAGGGTATTGGGAAGGATGGTCTCAGCATCCCATTTGAGCTCCAGCAATATATAAAGTTGATCATTGCAGGAACACCAAGTGTTAGTTGCTTTGTGCATGCATAATGCAAATTCACCCAGGCTTTATGCAGCCGTGCTCTGCTGCAATAGTTCTGTCCTTATATGTCTTCTGGTGGCTTTAGAGAGAGATTCTGTTTGGGAAGGGACTTAATCTGGCATTAGAGCCTAGTAATTACAAAAGTGCCAAGTGATCCTCATCTATAATTACAGTGCGAGTTTGTTACACATTGTCCCCCAGGCCATAACATTAGGTGGAGGAGGGCATGGGCACGGTTCCTAAAACTTAAATGCATCCATACTTTTAGTGCTGTATTTTTTGCTGAATTAGTATTTATCTTTAATGATTGCCAGGCTTCCACCGTTTCAGAATCAATCACTTCTGTTTATGAGTTGGAAAAGGACAGGGACCAGAGCATGTAGGAGTATATGAGAGACAGTGTCTTATTTCTTAGCTTATTTCCTCATCCTACTATGAAGATAAGATCATAACAAATACAAAACAATGGCAGGGAAAGGGAATATCAAAGCCCAGCTTGTTAAAGAGTCATGACCCCAGAGAAGCCTATACCCCTCTTCTCCATGAACTCTAAAAAATCACTTTTTTGTATTGTTGTTGTAATACTGGCCTTGATTATTGCAAATATTCATGGTTGTACTTTATAATGATTTTATTTATTTTTTCCTGATTAGATCTTTGCAATTATTTGTGAAATAACGTGATATACACTGAAGCAGTTACACTTAACAGATTGTAAGATTTGATATGTTTTGAAAAGAAGTGGTAATGATAAATGACAGTGACCTAATTTGTGAAACAATCTTCTTGCACAAAATAATCTAGTGGTTGGTAATTATGTGATTAACTCACCAAGAAAAAAAAGTCAATCAAGTCTGAATCATCAAATTATAGAATCAAAAAACAAATGTCTGGAATGTTCCCAGTTAATTTATTATCTACAGTGAACTTTCATGTGAATGCCAAAACATAAATACTATTTTAAAAACATTTAGGGGAGAGATGTACATTTATTTATTTATTTATTTATTTTATTTATTTATTTTTTTTTTTTGAGACGGAGTCTTGCTCCGTCGCCCAGGCTGGAGTGAGGTGGCCAGATCTCAGCTCACTGCAAGCTCTGCCTCCCGGGTTTACGCCATTCTCCTGCCTCAGCCTCCCGAGTAGCTGGGACTACAGGCGCCCGCCACGTCACCCGGCTAGTTTTTTGTATTTTTTAGTAGAGACAGGGTTTCACTGTGTTCGCCAGGATGGTCTCGATCTCCTGACCTCGTGATCTGCCCGTCTCGGCCTCCCAAAGTGTTGGGATTACAGGCTTGAGCCACCGCGCCCGGCCGAGATGTACATTTATTAACCCTAAAACTCAAAAGACAATCAAGAAGGAAAGATAGCAAAAATCTCAAAAAGAAGTAATGATAGCTGCTTGTTGTTAGTACTTATGAGGCACTTTCACCAACATAAAACCTCACCTCAAAATAAATAAGTGAAGGAGTGAGACACGATATAACCAAGTCCATTTTCAACATGAGGAATTGGAGGCTTAGTGGGATTCAATGCCATGTTCATGATCATGTAGATTTTCAGAGGCACAGGTTGAAAATTTGTTGCATACTTCATGCTCTTTTGATTATATACTGTTAAGAAAACAAAACTGAAAAATCTATGGGATATCAATCCTGAAAATTTAGCACATTTGATTATGAATTGTATAATTGATAATTCAGTTAAGATTTTATTTATAATACACAAAAGC
Organism: Piliocolobus tephrosceles; assembly: GCF_002776525.5. Classification (NCBI taxonomy): domain Eukaryota; kingdom Metazoa; phylum Chordata; class Mammalia; order Primates; family Cercopithecidae; genus Piliocolobus; species Piliocolobus tephrosceles. Next base: position 58,671,749 of record NC_045435.1, on the reverse strand, counting down.
AATAGATATGTATAACTTGAAGGTCAGTGTTATAAACATAGCCCAAACTACAAGTAAACAGAGTGAATTGTAGTTTGGTTAGTATGCAAAATCATTACGATGGTTTGACTTGAAACCAACAAATCATATGAAACTATATTTATAAAACTACAATTAAAATTTAGAAGTTATTTTGAAAAGAAAATCACAATTTTGTGATGTGAATATGAAAAATATTTAAGTGATTTATGTGCTTGTTGCATGTATATCCTCAGAATCCTATATCATTCTGACAGGGTGGATATAATCAGTTCCATATTATAAGCAAAGAACCTGAGGCTCAAAGAAGCTAACTTGCCTGTTGTTGTATGGTAAGAATATGGCCAGAATTCAAGTCTAGGTTTGTTAAATTCCAATGTCTGTGTACTTGTTTCCTACTCCATTAGTGATCTTACATCTCCTCCAGGATACCTTTCATATTAATTTGATACTCAGTAAGTATTTCATGATTGAATGGCTGAATGCCTGAATGTGTGAATATTTTAAAAAACTTTTTTGATCACGTTTATCCTGGAGTGAGATGAAAATATAGCGTTGCATTTAAGAATGTAAGTAGTGGGTGAGTAATTAAGAGATACCATGATACGTGTTTTGGAAGTACAGCTAAAAGAGGAAGAGCCTTTGATTATAAATAACTAAAAGGGGCAGCCAAATCACTAAACATCAGGCATACTTCATCTGCCAGTGGCCTTAGAGACAAAAATAAAACCAGCAAATATGGTGTGGAAGCAACTAATCATCACTGAATTGCTCAAGAGAGGATATGTGTGAGACTCGCATAAAGGTAGGGATGGACTTATGAGTTATTCCAGTAAAGGGCTGCAATTGAACACAGCAAGGGCTGTGGCAGATAGATATGCAGGAAGCAATAGGCAAATTTAATATCAGTAAGGAAGAATCATCAAGCTGTGTTTGGCTTAATAATAACCATTACTCTTCATTTGGGGTTATTGATTGTTCTGAAGGCTAGGACAAGTGTAATGAACTGTTACCACCACTTTGGGTGAATGTTGGCCCTCAAGTGATCATTATCCAGAGAGGACAATATAAATAAAGTGCTGAAAGTACAGCAAAAAGAAGAGAGTCAGAAAAGGGAGAAAGTGGGTCTTGCTTCCTTCCCTAGTTTTTTTTTTTTTTTTTTTTTTTTTTTTTTTTAAGTGGGGAGACACCTTTGCTTCTATATTTTACTTCCCATTACCAGAAATCTCTTCAGCAATCTGTTTTAACTGCTCTGGTAGTGGATCAGAAGAAGGAGGACATTCTTACTGTTAAGGTTTTACTGTTTTGTCAGTGATGGAGGAAGAGCACCTCCAAAAAGTATGGAAAGTTAAATTCAGTGTTTCAATAAATTGTGTGTTTAGCCAGATGTATCTTTGTTTCTTGCCTCTTCAGGCAGTCATTCCTGAAGCATGTCTTACTGAGCAGAGATAACATTATTGTGTAGTCCTGGAAAGAGAACTAGAACCAAGTTTTGGAGGAGAGCTTTTGTGCACAGGTCAGCAAAGTTAACTGTTGAATTAGTGGCGACTAAACCTGGACACTAGATGTTCAAAACTTGCCTCTTTTCTGTCAGTCCTCTCAAAATCAGGGTCAATATTCAAATATATGAAATTCAAATTGAATTTGTTCCTAGTAAGCACTTACTATGTGGGAATATTTTGCTAGGCACATTAGATTATTTAATCCACACTGTAGACTGGTCACATAGGCATTTATAATCTCTGTTGTACTATCCTGAATTGAGGTGAAGAGAGATTGGGTCACCTGCCATCTGCACAGCTAAGAGCAGGTAGAGCTGGGAACTGGGTTCAAGCCTTCCTGAATCTGAATCTCATGATCTTTCACCACACAAACCCGCCTGAATGTAGATTGACTGGCCTTATGAGGGAGTAATTTCCCCATCACTGACATAAGAGTAGCAGTCTTCCTCCTCCTCTCCCCTCTTTCCCTCCTCCTCCTAATAAAGCAACACCTGCCTCTATTATTATGAATGTTATCTAAAATTTTATATATTTATTTCTATTGAGTTGAAATACACATAGCATAGCATTAGCCATTTTAAAATAAACGTTCAGTGGCATTTGCTACACTGTTGTGCAACCATCATCTCTATTAGTCCTAAAATATTTTCATCACCTTCAAATAAAGCCCTATTCTCATTAAGCAGTTACTCACCATTCCTCTTCCTTACTCCACTTCCAACCCTAGCAAACAGCAATCTGCTTTCCATCTCTTTGGCTTTACCTATTCTGGAAATTTTATGTAAATAGAACCATACAATATGTAACCTTTTGTGTCTGGCTTTTTTCGTTTAGCATCATATGTTTGAGACTCATCCACATTGTAGCACCTGTCAGTATTCCATTCTTTTTTAGGCACAAATAATATTCCATTGTGTATATATACCACATTTTGTTTATCTGTTCATCTTTCTGTGTACGCTTGAGTTGTTGCCACCTTTTGGCTATTGTGAAAAGTGCTGCTGTGAACATTCATGCGCAAGTATTTGCTTGAGGAACTGTTTTCCATTCTTTGGGAGCTACATCTGTTTTTAGCATTTAATTTGTGCTAGTCAATGAACTGAGTGCTTTATATATAAGAACTCTTTAGATTCTCAGAACCCTATGAGGTGAATACTATTATTATCTCTGTTTTATGAATGAGGAAACGGATTCACAGAGAGGTTAAAGTACCTTATATCGGGTCATGCTGAGATTAAACCTGATGAGCCAGGTTCCCAAGTCTGTACTCTATACTCTTTCTTCCTTCTGTTGCGTCAGCTTCAGACTTCACACCTAGAGCTGCTTCAGCAATTCCCTCCCCAGTACCAAGCTTGCCTGCCTTTCCCAGGCATACTTTCAATTGTCATCTTTCCTCTTAAAATTCAGAATGCAATGTGGCATACAATATTCCAAAAGTAATTTTTATAATTATTACCATCATTGCCATTGTTGATATTTTGATAACATTTGAAAGGACTTTGATGTTTTTCAAAACAATATGTATTAGTTTTCTTCCTTAATAATGAAAATTATATAATATATAAACAACAAAAAACAACCCTGAAGCTTCATAGCACAGAGTATGCCTGTTGTGATTAAAAAATAAAATAGAGCCACAGCATATACGCAAGGTTAAAAATCCAAACAGTAAAGAAATATGTAAAATGTTTATTAGGATTGTTTTCTGGAAAAATAAATTATGAATATTCCCAAATGCTTGTTCCAGATGTGTTCTGACAATGGTTGGGTGCAGAGTCCCATTTATGTCCTCAAGTCTCTGTTTTAAGCCCATTTAGCAGGTGTATAACAAACCAGGGGAGACTAAAACTCCCAGGTCCTTTTCTCGTGATCTGCTACCAAGTCATAGCCCCTGTCTGCCATATTGGGCTTATGCAGTTGATTTTCTTAACCTAAATGCAGAAATTTCCATGTCCCTGTGTAATTCATTAAGCATGTTTTAGCTCCATGCCATTCTCAAGGTAAGTTTACATTCCAAGCGTGAGATCCTGTCTGTTAACTATCTTTCTCAGTTGAGAAAACACAAATAACTCTGCCACTTGGACATGCTGAGGGCTCATATATTACATTATTAGTAGAAATGAGATTTTGACCACCTCAGGATTCACTTAGAAGCACGTCTGAAAGATTCCTCCTCAGACCAAACATCTCCCACCTTCCGTTTTCAGAGTAACATGATTCCAGCTGTGGAACCACAGCTTCGTTTGCATGGAAGTGATAGGGAGCCATTCTCTTCAGTACTGCAGACTATGGAGATTGTATACAAGTCTCAGTTGGAGTATTGAATTGCACACTCTCCTGCTCAGTATTATTTATTAGCTGAGATATGTGTCTACATTAATAGTATTTGACCACATTTTAATTTAACTGTGCTACTATGAATGAAACCAAATGGTAAAGTTATAATGTATGAGTCCATTTTTATACTATTAGAGTTAATATTAACCTATAAAGTGAATTGTGTTTAAAAAACAAACTATGTTTTATCTAACCCTGACATACATATCTTTCTTGTGTGTAACAGTCCTATAGGGTAAGTCAAGCTAAGCTTTTACTTGTATCTTTTTAAATAAACTATCTTTGTTAGAATGGAAATCTCTAATGATCAGGTATGTATAATTGAGTTTTGATGTCTTCATTAAGTTTAAAGATATTAATTAAGCATTATCTATTTATTCCCTCTTATGAGATTTCTTATGAGATGTTGATAGAGATCATTTGGGAGTGGACAATACTCGTTTAAACTATGCAGTTTTCTAATGAGCCTTTCAAGAATGTGTGATTTTTTTTTCCCACGAAGTTAGTACTCATGAATTTTGTGATTTCTTTTCTTAGGGATAAAGACAAGCCAAATGATTGTCTTGCTTTTATTAAGATTATTTTCTTTAAGTAGAGATTCTTCTTAGCTTCCTTTTTAAATGGATTTTTTGATAGGAAGCAAATGCAAATGAAGTAACAGTGGAGCTCATAAATGTGTAGCCTGGTGACTATAATGCAGGGTATTAGCTTTGCTATCAAACCTTCCTAAGCACATTCTTGCTTTGTATTAGTGACTTATGCAATATTGGATCTTTCATCTGTACATTAGACTGTATAATTCTTCCTTTCCACCTAGCATGCTTTGCATTCCACTCTTTGCAGATAAATATGTGTGAATGTAGCATTCTTTCCCAGCTGAAGTTAAGAAATGTCAGCATCAGATTTCCCCTATATATTCCAAATCTGATAAAAGGATACCCTGGGGTTATGAAAATTACGGACACTTAATACCTAAAGCAAGTGGCTTGCAATCTCAGCACATTCCTAAATGATGATCCGCCCCATGGTGATGCAAAAGTGGTGTTAACACTTTCCTAGGAAGATCTTCAATGGGGAATGTTCCTTTGGCAATTTGAATGCATCACTATACTTTTCCAACCTTTCTTCTTCACCTCACCTAATTTTATGAGTGGTATGCATATCTACAATAAAATGTGCATTTAGAATTTGCCACATATGGACACATGCCATGATATCTCAGAAGACAGTAAAAACGAACTTGAAAGCTAGAAAAATGTACAGGTGATATAGGGATCACTTACAATTGCCCCTGCTTTTCACATGGCATTTTCAGTCCCATCATTATTCCATCTGCAGTGCATCTCCAAAGCAAAATATAGTATGAAAAAGGCATGTACGGTATTTAAAATTAAACAATAACATTTTCTAGGTGCAGAGCTACTCTCATGATATGGCCAATTAGGCTTTTCATCTTGGTCTTTCCCTTTAGATATACCTTGTGATGCTGGTGGCCAGGTGGCAAGCAAAGGAAAAGATGCATTTTAAAGGTGGTACTAAAGGCAGCTCAAAGCTCTAGAAAGTGTGTAAGTCTTTTATTAGAACACCATGGCTACAACAAAAGGCTAACTGGATTCCTGTCCTTTCTAACTAAATAAGCGTAACAGGGCAACCAATGATGTAAGGAGATGATCTGATTTTTATGGTATTACTTCTGTTTCTGAGCTAAGCATAGCAAATATATCGTTTAACAGTTATCACTCTTCTTCCCTTGTATTTATGGAAGTTATCATTAATTTTATATTGTAATCTTTTCTGCTAAACTCAGGCATTGCTTCATAATCTTTCTTAAGATAGCACATGAGAGAGCTATTGCTGCTGGGTCAGAGTTGTTACATGAGTTGCATCTTCTCTTGCCATCTATCTCTGGGCTGAGTGAAAGTCACATTTTCCTCTAAGAAATTTCTAATATAGCAGGTGTAGAGTTAAAGGTCTTTCACTTTTTCTGGGAAGTCACCTTGACAATAGAAAACCCTGGATTTCTTATGTGTAATTTATCACCACAGTCACTCGACATGGTCTTTTCTGGTATCCCTAGCTCAACCCTAACTTTGGTCATCATTGTTTCTCAAGTTTTCAATCACCTTAAAGTTGACACTGTTCCAAAAGTCATTTGGTGAGAGATTCCACTTTGAGAATGTCGTACCAGGTCACTAGAGATAAGTATGTTTATTCTGGAACTCTCAGAGATTAATCTCAGGGTCAATTCATGGTTCTGTGAATGCTTGATACCACCATCAGCACTGTAAGGCCTGGAACTTTGCCATGACTACTACCTCCTTTGGGCTCAAATATTAAGGAGATGGGGCAGATACTGGGCCTTTGATTAATATTTCTTCTCTGACATACATGAGCCCTTTATCTCTTCACTTCCTTGATGTTCCTGGGGGTTGACATAGATGAAGATGATGGTTTTGACTATCTTAAGTGAAAAACAATTCATGTTTAGCTTTGGGTAGACTGGCCTTTAAGGATTACAGTCAAGATAGTTTTATCCAAAAGGTCTCAACGCAAATCTTTTCTTATGGATTAGTCTGTTAAATGTGACGGGCATCTCTACCAGAGATTCTGGCAGGGATTGCAACTTTGGTTTTAAATTTGTTAGTCAATAAATATTTGAGTAACTACTGTGTGTGTGGCACCATGATAATCACTGGAAATAGTAGCAGTAGCTGAAATAGTGAGAGTTCTTCATGTAGCTTCCAGTTAGGGAAGACGATAAGCTAAGCTGAGAATTCTGCTCCCTGATGGCCCTTACTAGGAAATAAATTTGTGTGATCTCGGAAACCCCTGTCCTTCTTTCTGGGTGATGAGTGGAATTCATCTACATGGTCTTACCAGTCTTACAAATGTCTGTCCTGAAAGACTAGTAAACCACCTTACCCATATTCCAAGGAACCTTGAGGCCCACATTTATTATAAGTGGCCATTATTTGTATCCATAGTTATATAACACAGATCAATTGGTCATTTCCCCTGTCTGTGTTCACTACTCTTAAATAACTTAGTTCTCCTCACTTGTACAGATGTGTGTATTTTTAAATCTAGAAAGGTTAGTAGTTATAGAAAAAGCTACTAAAAATTCTGAGTACTAGATAATTTATTATATTATATATCTACATTATCTCAGTGAATTTTCACAATAACCCTGTGGAGTTTCGGTTTTAATATCCAGGTGTTATGGATTCAGAAAACAAAGTTATGCGAGCTCAGTGATCTGTCCCAGGCCGGCCAGCTAGTAAGTGGTAGATCCAGGGCTCCCACCCACGTGGTCTGATTCTAGAACCTGAGCTCTTAACCACTGTACTGAGTTGTATCACTAGCCAACATTTGATCTGCTCTGTGCTTTATTAATGAGTAAACTGAAGCCCAGGCTGTTAAGTGACTTGCCAAGTTAACTATTCAGCAACAGATTTGAATTTTCATTTTAATATAGTGTAAATAACAAGAGTTAAATCATTTATACTGCTTATGATATGTCAGCCACTCGTCTAAGTGCTTTTATATTGGTTCATTTACTTAATAATTACTGGTTATTGTCCCCATTTTACTTAGAGGCAAACTGATGCTTTCTGAGACCAAGTTGCTTAAGTTCACACAGCTGCCAAGTTAAGGAGCTGACATTGTAACTCAGCCTGTCTAGTGCCAGAGTCTGTGTTTGGATTTGGTGGTTCTCAGAGAGAAGAAGCTTTCCTCTCCCACTCCAGGGGCATGTGCAATGCCTGGAGACATGTTTGGTTATCACAGCTTTGTGGGAGGGGAGACCCTTATATAATCTAGAGGACAGAGGCCAGGTATGCTGCTGAACATCCTTGAGTACACAAGATAGCCCCTTACTATAAATAATTATTTGTCCTCAAGTGTCAACAGTGTTATAACCACCATTCTATGGTTATAACACTGCTGTCAGTAGGATCCAGCAAAAGGGGTACAGTATAATATGCCCTCCCAAATCAGGAAAGCAGAGAGTAGCCTCCAGTGCCCATGCTTAGTTTCGTGTGTCTTTTATCATGACTGCAATTCTGGGTTGGAATATTACTGTTTAGTATGTGCCTCGTAAGGATAAAGACTAGCATTGTGCCCAGCAAGAGCCAGTGGGGGCTCATTAATTATTACAATGGAAGCACAAATTGGTGTGTTTAGATATAGGATGAAAGAATGAGAACTCAGTTGGAGAAAATCATAAAAGTAGCACTCTGATGACTAGTGGTGATTTTGGCTTCAGTAAAGAGAAGTGGCCACATTGTTATTCAAAAACATGTTATTTTGGATAGGAAGAAAGCTGATGTTTCAGGCGTTTTCTTTTTGTTAAAACAAACCTATTTTGCAGATTTTGTATGCCTTTTATCAGTTGTGCAGCTCAGTTTCAGCCTGGGCAGCAAGTTTGGACAAAAATAAAAAGAGGAATAAAAATATTTTTATACCTACATTGTATATTTCTCACAAGAGTTTCCAAGTATAATTATCCATGAATTTCATCCAAAAATCTTCAACTGTGTGAATGTTACACTTGGTTACTTACTGGCTAATCAGGATTGGGCCTAAATCCAGTGTATACATTACATAAAGAGGTGGGGACAGATAATCTAAGCAAAAGGAAATTTCCTTATAAAATTCCTGAAATAGTATCATTTCAGCATGGGACCAATATAAAAATTATAAATGGGATATTTTACATTTGTTCCTTACTGTCTTTGAACTTGGTATGTATTTCACACTTCTAGCACATCTCATTTTGGAAAAGCTAGAACAATGTTTCTGAGACTTACCCTATTTAAGAACCATTTCCTTTGTCTGTGCTTTTAAGGAATGAAGTTGTTGGACGCAATGTCTTTCTACCTTTATTTGTAGTCATAGATGCTGATGACTGAAAGTTTTTTGTCCAAATACAAGTGTGAAAAGGCTGAAGACCAAGATATAAATGAAATAGAAGGCTGTATCTACTAAATGAGCTTTTTTTTTTTTTAAACACTTGACTTTAAGACTACTAATAAAACTGTAAAATAAGTATTCAAAAATACTTTTGAAATAAGAACACATCAAACAAAGGAAAACTAAAGTTTAGCTCCTTTGTGTCCCAGGCTGAAATAAAAGCATGTAAGAGGACCTACCAATTTATATTATCAAAGTGAAATGGACACAGGTCATCTTTAGCATACAGAATAAAGTTTTAGCATGAAGAACACTTTATATAAAAATATACCATTTGATTCATGTGAAAGATATTATTGACCAGGCGCGGTGGCCCACACCTGTAATCCCAGCACTTCGGGAGGCTGACGCGGGTGGGTCACCTGAGGTCAGTAGTTTGAGACCAGCCTGGGCAACACAGTGAAACCCCATCTCTACTAAAATACAAAAATTAGCTGGGCGTGGTGGCGGGCACCTATAATCCCAACTACTTGGGAAGCTGAGGCAGGAGAATTGCTTGAACCTTGGGGGTGGAGGCTGCAGTGAGCCGAGATCGCGCAACTTCACTCCAGCCTGGGCAATAGAGCAAAACTCCGTCTCAAAAAAAAAAAAAAAAAAAGAAGAAGAAGAAGAAGGAGAAGGAGAAGGAGAAGGAGAAGAAAGAAAGAAAGAAAGAAAGAAAGAAAGAAAGAAAGAAAGAAAGAGAAATTATTAAAATAGGAATGACTTGCTTTTTGTCTCACCCTGCTTCTTTGTGTCTGGTACTACAGTATGATATGTCATGCATCTTCCTAGAGGAAGATGCTGCCTTTATGTGTGAAGTGGATTCCTATGACCTAGAACCAGAACAAGTGTGTTAGGTTTCATTTTCCAAGCCTCATAATGAAATGCCTTGAAGTATTCATTTTCCTGTCCCATCTTCTTTAAAAACTATATTTGCACCCCTAACTGTAGGCAGTAATTTTGTACTTCTCAGACCATTATACCAAGTTTGATTTCTTTTAGTTTACTATTGTTTGTGTATTTGGAATGGCTTATGATGACTTCATTTGTACTCTGCTCTGTCTATTCCAGGTAGTGGACTAATACGTTGGTATATCAGTTTTAGTTTGTAAGTCCAACATTGTAATTAATTGCCCCATTGTATTTCTGTTTTAAAAAAGAAATACCCCATCATATTACTTATACTGAAAATTAAATACAGCAACCAAGTCCCATTTAATTTACATTAATAATGTATATTTCTAATGGTAAACTGTATTTAGGGCTTGGATATCCTATATTCTGTAGCTTTAAAGGACACATATACTTTTGCCATTTAATAAATACTGGTTGCTATTGAAGAGTCATAAATGAAATGGATGCCATCATTTTTTTTTCTTGCCTATCCAAAAGGTTAACCATCCAAGAAATAATACATTCAATTTATAACCTTCCGCAGATGACCACATAAACTACTTCACTGCTCTGGAAAGGGGAGTTCTTAATTATTCCTGAAATAGCTTCTATAATTAAGAAACTTGTCTAATGTGAGAAGGAAAATGAAAGATCTGCAATGAAGGTCAAAACTAAAGGGATGCACTGTGCTATATGTTTTGTTTAGTTTTATTAACTTCAAACATATTTTGCTACATAAAGGCATTTTATAATTGGCGCTTTTATCTGACATATACATTTAAAAAGTTAATTTGCACAATATTGTTATCCATTCTTCTTCCTCCTCCCCAGTCACATTCTTTGAAGACTATCCATCAATGTTAAATGAAGTCAACTTAGAAATAAAGCTATCCAAAAATAAAAGAAAAATATATATCTTCTTTTATTTAAAAATTTGAAAATAAGATAATTGAGTAAGCGTATCTTTTGCATCTTGGGAAATGAAGAGATTTAGAATCAAGCATAGCTGCTAGCAGTAATAATTTGCTATTTGTGTTTTCATTGTAGTTTCTGATTCATTCGTCTCATGACCCACTTGGTTAGGGTGAGGTTTAAGTTATGGACTTGAGTACCACTGAAGACCAATAGGAGGACTTATTTTTTATCTTCTTGTGCCAGATCTTAGTGTGTTTCTTCCATCATCAAGTGTGATTTTGCCCAAGAGCTACGAAAGATACATAGCACATGAACTTTTAATAGCTTGTGGTCTAATAAGGAAGATATAGCATAGATGTTACTAAGGTCTCAAAAAATGTTCTGTAGATCACAGAAAAGGGAGATTGTGATTATCCACATAAAGCATCTATAGGATATTTTAATATTCTGCATAAATATTTCCTGCCAAATGCCCAGGTTTTTAACCCAGAGACTGAACAAATAAGGCATAGTCATAAAGCCACATACTTCTGTAATTTCCAAATTTATTTTGGGAGTTATTAAACATTTTTCACTTGTTCATGTACCTCAAGCAGTCCATTATATCTGGATTATGCCAAAAATAAATAAGCAAATATGTTTATTTATTTAAAATTTATTTGATGTACATTCTGTATTCTTTTTTGGTCAGCTTGACAAGCAGGAGAATCCACAATTAGCTCTTCCTTTGACTAATTATTTCTAAGTGTTATTGCAGGAAATGGCGCATTAGGAACTAGTCTTTTTGGTTTGTTGTGCAACTAAAACTTGTATAACTCCCTTTAGTTGGACCATTGCCTGTCTCATCAGCCAGGGTAGCTTAAAGGAAAGTTTAGGAAATAAAAAGTAAGCATAAAGGCATTGTGCACAGTTGTGGGGATATAGATGGGGGGACAGAGGGAGGAAGAGGAGTGACTAAAGAGAAAGCTACATGTGGTCAAGTATTGTTTATCAAACTTTGGTGTGGATCACAATCACCTAGGCACAAATTAAAATGATACGTTCTTGGGATTTGACATTCTTCCCAAAGAGGCTTTGATTTACTGGTTCTCAGGTTGGAACAAAATGCACTTTATCAAGGATCCCAGGACTGTGGACTACAGTTGAGACACTGCTGTAGAGGAAAGGCAGACTCTGCCGTAGAGGAAAATGTGGTATCCTAAATTCCTTTTTCTGGTTCATCTTCAAGGCAGAAGGCCAGGACTGAGGTTATTTTGTGGCAACCACATTTATTGAATCTCCTTCCCTGGCATGTAACTCAGCTGGAAATGACTTTCCTGTGGAGGCTTTGATAACCTTATAGGCTCTTAATTTGGATTCTGGAAGAGGTTGGGATAAGGAGAAAAATTTCTTTCTTGTGTTTCTAAAAATGTATAAATTACGTAATAAGCAGAGTTTCTGTTGGGGATGATGGAAAAGGTCTGAAGATGGATGATGGTGATGGTTGCACAACAATGTGAATGTACTTAATGCCACTGTATTGTACATTTGAAAGGTAAATGGTATTTATGCATATTTTACCGCTATATTATATATGTATATTCTATATATAGTACAATAATAACTTTATTAACTCACTACAACTTCTGAGATTATTTTAGTTATCTGTGGGCATGATTTTTCGGTGAGCCGGATAACCATGAAGACTAACTGTTCATCAGTTTAGAAAAACTAAGTGTTTGCAGTTGATTTCTCTTTTTAAAAATTTTTTAATTTCAGGAAAGATCTGAAAAATGTGAGTGATGCCTTCTTCGGTCTCTTAAAAAGTAAAAGTAATGGCCGGGCGTGGTGGTTCATGCCTGTAATCCCAGCACTTTGGGAGGACAAGGTAGATGGATTGCCTGAGCTCAGGATTTCACAACCAACCTGGGCAACACGGTGAAACCCCGTCTCTACTAAAATACAAAAAATTAGCCAGGCCTGGCGGCGTGCACCTGTAGTCCCAGCTACTCAAGAGGCTGAGGTAGGAGAATTGCTTAAACCTGGGAGGCGGAGCTTGTGGTGAGCTGAGATTGCGCCACTTCACTCCAGTCTGGGAGACACAGTGAGACTCTGTCTCAAAAAAAAAAAAAAAAAAAAAAAAAAAAAAAATTAAAATAAAAAAAATCAAAATAATTAAGATAGCAAAGCAGGTGTTCAACTTGAAACCTCTGTTTTTTCTTGAAGCTTGAAACCTCTCAGTTGCTGCGTTGAATCAGATAATATCTTGGTTGGTCCTTTTCTGACATAAAGTGCTATAGGTTTATAGTTTACTGAAATAATTTACATAACATTTTGATATGGAATATTTTACTTAAAATGGAGTGTGCAGTTCATAATTGGGAGGTATGGGGAGGAGTGTTTAATTGACTTGACGCATTCATTGTGTCATGCTCAAGGTCGAAAGCCTCAAGTCGAAAGCCAGAGTACTCACATAGGAGTACTTTGTAATTGGCTGTCTGTCGAAGATACCAGGGAATTCAATCTATTACATGCACTTCACTGCGCTAAACCAACACTACATGAAGCCATCCGAACATAGGATGGCCTCACTAATTGCTGCAATAATTACTGCAGGTGTGTCCTGATCATTTAAAACAGGCATTTATATTAGGATGCATTATTCTGTTGAAATAATGGGCCATTAGAATTTTAAGAGAACTTCACTTTGAATATTTGATACAAAAGATGAAATGCTTGTCAAACTAATATATCCTGCACGTTCTCAGCCCCTAAGCCTAAGACTCTTTTCTTGATACAAAAGTATGCATAGATGAAACAAACCTTAAGGATTTGTTGCTGCTCTTAACTTGTACTTGTATCTTTCACCAACATCTACAAAAGTTGTATAGAATAATGAGATTAGAACCCTTCAAAGCTTTAAAAACCAAATCTGGGAATTCAACATGAAAGAAATTTTCATGGGAGAGAGGGGAGGGCAATAATTTTGTAAAGTATGTTTTTAAAAGGACTGGAATGATTCTTTCTTTCAATGGGTGATTTTGAGTTTGCTGGTGTGGCAGAAAGACTCTTGTTGCTATGGTATCCCTGAACAATGTTTTTGGCATTGGCTGTCATAGGTGTAACTGGTCATTTTAAGGGGGCATGATACATGCATTTTGACTATTGTTTTCATGATTAAGCTGGATTGTTTTGATATATATTCTATTTAAAATTAAATTATTGAATACAAAACCTTCTTAAAAATGAGCATAATAAGTGAACAAAATAGTTCTTATATGGTAATGATAATTGTTTAATAACAGGAAGTATTCATTCCAACTGTTAGTTAATCATGGTAGAAAGTAGAGAGTCCTTTGTTCTTTTAGCAAGACTTTAATCTTCCTTTCTTCCTTAGTTTTTTCTTTCTTTCTTTCTTTTTTCTTTTTGCATTTCCAGCTGCCAAAGTGCTGTCATTGATCTAATTTTAGTCTTCACACATATGGAGTACATGCCAGTCTTGCCTTATTTAAAAAGTCTTATAGTATTGCTAATACGTATTTTTCCCATTGGATGATGTGCAAAATTATGGTGTGTTTGTTTTTTAGAAGAGAAATCCTGGTCAGGACCCAGCTACCCAAAATAACCAAGAGTATGAATATTGATAAGATTCCTAAATTGGTGCGCTTTTGCTAATACATTTGCTTTCCGAATTCTAAATTTAGTTTCCAGCTAGAGTCCCCATTAGTCCTTTCTGTAGTTTGGCTTCTCAGTGCAAGGACTGGAAAACTGTAAATGTTAATTATATTTGCCCTTGGACAGCTATTAACTCTACTTCCCAACTATTTTCAACATATTTTTTGGTAAGTCACAGCAAAATTGAGTTATATGTGTGAAATGCATTTTAACATAATAGCAAGAGAATGGTTTTCATTGTAGAATAGACATGAGCCTGTATCTCAGCATTTCTCCTTATGTTTGTATGACAATTTGTAATTTATTTAATGTCTCTGAGCCACTGTTCCCTCAAATGTGAATAGTAATACCTGCCTTGTGATGATTACTTAAAACGATATATGTAACGGTCCAAGTAGAATGCCTTATAAACAGTAGTTTTGCAGTAATTAATAACTGCTATTATCATCAGTAATTATTAATTAATTAAAAATATATTAGATATAGGTGTAAATTAAAACAGAAGATAATAATCTTTTAAAATCAAGACCAAATGTGACAGAGACAGACCTGATCTTGGCCTTGCAGTGTCCTGGTCCCTCCTGAGTGTAGAGACTATTCCTACTAATGCAAATTCCACCTTTCATTTGCCATTCATGCAGCATTCACACATCACCTCATTATGCTTTTCAAAAGAGTTTGATGAAGTAGATATCTTTATCTATATTTTATAGCTGACAAACCTGAAGCCCAAAGAGAAATTGGTCATTCTCTAAGTGGGGACAAAGTGATACCCAGACCCAGGCTCTCCTGATTCCTAGTCTAGTGGTATTTTACTCGACCATGCTGCTCCTAATGAATTGAGTCCCTTCTTTGTTAAGAAACCAGAGCACAAAATTCATAAGATTGAATTTGACATTTAAACTTTTGGACAGTTTTGGCATTTTAATTTCCTTATTAAATGTAATTAACCAAAATAGAAAAACTAAGAGTAAAGAAATAACAAACAATTTCAATGCAAGATTTTTATATTTGAGTCCCCTCTGAAGACCATACAGGGTGTTCATGGTGGATTTTCAGGAATTTCCTCAAGACCCATGAAACTGCATGTTCCATGTTGTATGCTACCAGTGTATTTCTAGGGCAGAGAGCATATCAGATTTTCGGTCTGTGACTACTTCTCTAAACATGGAACAAGAAAAGATACCATGAAGCATATGAGATAAGCAGATTGTTAGAACAAGATACTAAGTTGTCCTTTTAAGGATAGAATATATTATTGCACTTCAGAAATGCAGACTTATGGTAGGCTGTTATGTCTGGGATCTACAGAGAAGACTACATCAATAGAAATGTGTTAGGCTGCAGAATATCTACCTTAAATAATATTTTATTCTATATTACTATTGCAGTTTTTAATTGGAAGCCTGTAGATTAGGTAGTTCTAAGACTCTCTCAGAGATTCATTGATGTCAGCCGTGACCTAGGTTCGTTTTTTTTTTCTTTCTTCTCTTCCCTTCTAAGTATCTTTGCCTTCAGTTCTCATGCATCTCAAGGTATGGCCTCAAAATGCCATCATTCTCTCAGAATCATATCAGGGTTGAAAGTAAGGAAAAATGGGAGAAAGGGATGCACCGTTAGGCTTTCTCTTATTCCTGAAATTTTTATGAAGAAGAGAAAGTTTTCCCAGAAATCTTCTTCCATGTAAGACTTTCCTTGTAGCTCATTGGTCATTCCTAGCTTTAAGGTATCAAAGTACATAAGCATCTGGCAAAGAGAAATAAGATTGCTATTATTGGCCTAGCCCAATCATAATCCATCACTGTGGTCAAGCTTATTGCTACTCAGATGATAAATGATGTTCTGTTGTCTCAGAAAAAGGAGAAACTGGTAGTTGGCTCACCGCTATCCTCTTTACTGTGATAATTTTGCACAAACCAAGGTGAATTGAGTAAGTTTCACTCTTTACTAAATTGAGAAATACCTTTTCATTCCTAAAATATCCAAATGTACTAAGAAACAACCATTTACTTAATTCTGTGCTTCTTAAGTATGGCAATTATTTCTAATATTCTACTTTTAAAGTTGAAGCTATTCAGACAAAGAAAACAGTGAGAGATTCGTCAAGTAAGTAACAAAGTTTAAGCTGCAAGTGATCATTTGATTTTCTAGCAGGTGCCCATTCTGTCCTATGTTAATTCTAACAGTGGTCATAACTGAACATGATGCCTTATTTCTTCTTTAATCTACATACAGTTTTATGGACTTTGAGTCTTTTATAGTCTTAAATTTTTAGAATAATTCTTAAAAGGAAAAATGCGCCAGATTTTCAGATGTACATACAATTAAAGGTATATTCTAACACTGAGTCAATTTAAAGCCTCATTTTGGGATTTATCACATTATGCAATCTGCTGTTTGTAGGGAATGGCCATTTTGCAATCAGTTTTTCACCTAGTTTGTAGAAGCTAGAGGTACATTGTGTCACAAAAACAGGCCTTACATTCTTTTGATCCATTGTTTCATATATATGGGTGACGGGCCCAGTATAAAAATCTAATGTTTGAATTTCTGACATGTGTTAGAATCTACTCCCTAATCCCTACTCCCTACTTCCTAAGGTGTTAGTGAAAAATGTAAATAACTTTTCACTGTCTGAGTTAACTCATCTAAAGTCTGCTTATGAATTTAGCAGGAGGAGGCACAAGATTGTATTAGTGTTTATATGTGAGATAAAATTGTTGACTAAAAATCTTTTAAAGAAATGTTTTTATACATTGATTTGCAAATATAAATATATACCAAGGGACTGACATTGCTTTTCAAGGTTCTATAACATTTCTTTGATGACTAGGTATATGTTGCTTTTTTTTTGGAGACAGAGTCTTGCTCTGTCGCCAAGGCTGGAGTGCAGTGGCAGAATCTCAGCTCACTGTAACCTCCACCTCCTAGATTCAAGCAAGGTTCAAGCAATTCTTCTGCCTCAACCTCCTGAGAAGCTGGGATTACAGGTGCGTGCCACCATGCCCGGCTAATTTTTTTATTTTTTTAGTAGAGACAGGGTTTCACCGTGTTAGCCAGATGGTCTCGATCTGCTGACCTCATGATTCACCTGTGTTGGCCTCCCAAAGTGCTGGAATTACAGGCATGAGCCACCACACCCGGCCATGTTGCTTATTTTTACAAAACAGGGTTATTTGATTGTTTTACCCTTCTCAACAGTTTAATTTTCCTATTGATAAAATTGTACAACTTACTCTTTTTTTGCTTCCTTATCTCAAGACTCCTGTGCATTCTGGAGCTAGGTTGTAAATGTATCTCTTAACTTCACATATAGTCTTGTTTCTGCTCCTGTCTTAATATTGTGACCTTTTTCCCACGGTTTTGTCTGTCACCCTGATAGGCCAACAGACACTTATACCCCCACAATGTATTTCTCCCTCATATTCTTTTGAAAGATTCTAATAGTCTCTATAGTCTCTAACCCATAAGAATGAATGTTACTTCTTGCCCACTTGAGATAGTGATAAAATTAGACCTGGCCTGCCTCTCTTTTTAGGAATATAGCATATTTAGAGTTATGCCTGCTTGCACAGCCTCTGAAACTGAAGTGACGAAAGTTTAATAAATCCATTGGTCAATCAATGGACAACTATGTTTGAGATGTCTGGTATATGTCAGGTTTGGGACTGGATGCTTTGAGAGATGCAAAAAGGACAAAATACAGTCTCTGCCCTTAAGGTACTGTCACATTTCCAAGGGAAAAGATGGCATATGTTCATGAAAAATTAACTGTTGCATAAGACTCTGTATACATTATTGGTTGAATTAATTTTTTTGAGTGAATACAGCTCCAGTAAGAACAGCTTTAGGAATTCATAGGAGGGACAAATCATTGTGAGTCAAAGAAACTAAAAAATCACAGCACATTTGATTTGGAAGAGGTTATCGAGTTCCCCCATCATCCAGAGAAGTAAAGAGACTTCTCAAACTAAGTCCCAGAGAGTGACTCTGATTTTCAAAGAGCTACAAGCTTTTATTGGCAGAACCAGTATTTGGAGAGATTGATAGACTTGAATTATTCAGGAAGGAATGGAGAAAAATCCTAGGTGGGAAAAAGGGGGGTGGGGACAAGAAAATGTTAATTTGACAGATGTATTTGGAAGAAAATAAGCATTTATCTATGGAAAGGAGATGAGTTAAAAAATAGGGTTAATGACTAGCCTTCTGCTTCTTGCCTTTTATTTTCCCTAAAATGATAGCATGTTCTAGAACTAATGGAATAATTTTTTTTTCCTTAGAAGTGAGTGGCATCTGTGTTTTCTCTTTTTAATGAGGAAAAATTATTATTTCCCTTCTGAAATAGTTAATTCATGGAATAATGTCCTTTTAATCTTAGGAGTGTCCTCCATAAATGTTAAACTTGTAAATCATCTGGCTTTGTTGAATTGGAGGCCATCTGTCCCTCCAGAGGTGCATTGGTTCACAGTATTCCAAAATGAGGTGATCATGGCATGTGCCAATGGGAAATTAAAAAACCTCTCCTCTAAGTGTTCTAAGCATTAGGTTATGGTGTCAAAATAATTTGCCAATGAACTTTTCATTAACCTTGTCTGAATCTTGTATTAAAGTCATGGTTTTACCTTCTGAGCACATTTATAAATGCCTCATTTTCATCAAAGCTGTATACAGTATACATTGTGAAACCTAGATAAAATGCTCAGATGTGTCACAAAATGTGATTTGAGTAATTTCGACATCAAGAATCTCATAGATGTGAAGTATTTCTTAAGCTACCTAGAATTTTAAACGAGAAGGAATCTTGAGTTTAAAAATGTTCTCCCTGAAACTCCACCTCTACCAAAAATACAAAATTAGCCGGGGGTGCTGGCACATGCCTGTAATCCCACCTACTCAGAAGGCTGAGGCAGAAGAATCCCTTGAACCCAAGAGGCGGAGTTTGTGGTGAGCCGAGATCAAGCCACTGCACTGGGCAACAAGAGTGCCTGGGCAACAAGAGTGAAATTCCATCTCAAAAAAAAAAAAAAAAACAAAGAAAGAAAAATGTTCTCCCCAGCTTTCCACCTGATAAATCAAACACAAGTGTTTTTCTTTTTGTTGTTGTTGTTTGTTCATTCATTTGTTTTTGAGACAGTCTTGTTCTGTTGCCCAGGCTGGAGTGCAATGGCGCCACCTTGGCTCACTGCAACCTCCACCTCCCGGGTTCAAGTGATTCTCCTCCTTCAGCTTCCCGAGTAACTGGATTACATGCATGCATCACTGCACCCAGCTAATTTTTGTATTTTTAGTAGATATGAGTTTTGTCAAGTTGGCCAGGCTGGTCTCAGATTCCTGGCCTCATGTGATTGTCCTGTCTCCACGTCCCAAAGTGCTGGGATTACAGGCATGAGTCACCGCGCCTGGCCTCAAGGACAAGTTTTACTTACGTGGTAAGCAAGATTATTTTGGAAATGATAGAATGCAATGAAGGTGATAGATAACCTTAGAGAAAAAGTTGAAAAAGGAAGGAGGCAGAGGCAATGTAGGGCCTTGACAATAAAAGCAATAAATAAAATACAAATGAATCCGTAAGCAGGCTCCATTGCAGAAGATATGCAAGATTTCTCCCAGAAACACATTTGACATTAGATTCCTCTAATTCCAACATAAGGAAGAAGTTGTGGAGAGAACCATAGAATATTATAGGCGAACTAAAAGTATAAGATTGTCTATTTTTATCCTTTCAATTTCTCCTGATTTTTCTTGTAATGTGTGCATGAGGGATAGGAGTGTGGTGAGTACTCAATAAGTGATTAAATTGAATTGAAAGACTAGCATAGTTGGCCGGGCGCAGTGGCTCATGCCTGGCTCATGCCTGAAATCCCAGTACTTTGGGAGGCCAAGGTAACCGGATCACGAGGTCAGGAGTTCGATACCAGCCTGGCCAATATGGTGAAAACCCGTCTGTATTAAAAAATACAAAAATTAGCCAGGCATTGGTGGCGCGTGCCTGTAGTCCCAGCTGCTCAGGAGGCTGAGGCAGGAGAATCACTTGAACCTGGGAGGTTGAGGTTGCAGTGAGCTGAGATCGCACCACTGCATTCCAGCCTGGGCTGGAGTGAGACTTCATCTCAAAAAAAAACGAAGACTAGCATTGTCAGATTCTTGAGGAGAAACCCTTATAATGCCATGATGAGTAATAATAGACAACTTTTATTAGCCTTTTGTTAAATGCTATTTAGTTAACTATTTTAAGGAATATTTGTTGACATTTTCTTTAGAAATACGGAATATATCCATGAACGAGGCAAATGAATATTCCTGTCTTCTAGGAAATGTACGAAATGGGCCAGGTCATCTTATGCCAGAAAGCAAACACACTATCAAAGATGAGTGGGGATCATGGCAAAGGGACACAGAAGCAATCTGAAGGGGTCTCCACTGAACTTGACTTGATGTTCAAATCGGGACAATTTGAACATCAATAAGAACAGTGTCTGTAATTGATTAAAATTTTTATTATGTAATAAAATCTATTCGTTCATAAGTAATAAATAGATTTGAGTTCACAATAACCTGATGTATAGACTCTGTTTATTGTCATTTACTGTTGAGGAGAATGAGACTTTAAAAGGCTAAGCAACTGGCCCAAGACCCACAATTAGTGGTAGAAGGTAGAAATTCAAACTCAGAGAGCTTGCAATCACAGAATTATTGACAGCTATTAATATATTTTATATCCTCCTGCTTAATTAGTCAACAAACTTGATGTCTCTTTTGTGGTAGAAAAAGAAAAAGCCTGAATTCATTTATTGTTGCCTAATCTGTTTCTGGAAGGCTCATTTTGAACTTTAATGAAGAATTTCAGGGCTTGTGGGGTCAAGCTAGTAAGTTTTACTTACATAGTAAGCAATGTTTACATGGTAAGCAATACTTTTTTATTTTAAAAAGTAGCTATCACCCAACTGTATTCTCATCTATACTTGAAGGGTGGATTCTCACATCTGTGTGTGTGTGTGTGTGTGTGTGTGTGTGTGTGTGGCGTCCCACTTCCACAATGTCATTCCTAAAACTCGTTCTCTCAAGATAAGTGATAAAGGATGTGACTCAGGTTGCATCTAAAAGTAGCAGTTTTCTGAGTACTGTGGACTTACAAGTATCTGTGTGAAAATCGATTTGGGATCATTCTATTTGATTTGAAATATATTTTAATCAAAGAAGACACTATTATCATTACTTAAGGAAAGACAAGGAAGAATAATTGCAGAATTTGTACAAAAACATTACCACCAAGTCAGGACTTTGACATTAAGATGTGTTTTGTTATTTTTTGTTTCTAATGTGTCTATGATTAATTATAGAACATAGTTATATATTGCCACACTTAAGAAAATAGTCCAGAAGGTACTCCAGTCCAAGTCTTATCCATTACATCTCTTATCTTGCATGTGTGTATATGTTGCCAAGGTATATAATGCAGCATATGAAATTACCAAGTAGCATCATACAGTCACAATTGAGACTGAATGAAGAGACATAGCACATAATATTATTTTTCAATGAAAAATATTTTTAAAAACAAATTATCTTTCGTAGAAATCATTAATAATAAAATCAAATATCCTGGAAATGTATTTCACCTCCTAAAATCATATCAACCAGATTTTACCGATCACCTCCTTCAGCCTTCTTATTGGAATAATGAGGTATGGGATGCTAAGAGGTTAAGTGACTTAACTAAAGTCACCCACTCAGTTAGTAGCAGTCAAGAGTCAGAATCCAAGATGGGAGAATTATCTCTTCCCTAAATCTGCTGCATTTCCTAAGTTATGTATCTCTACTAAAGGTACCACCACCCATTCTACCTAAGCCAGAATAAGTATCACCTTTGAGTACTCTGTCTACCTCTCTGCCCACATGCTGTCAGTGCAAGTCTTTTCCATTACATCTCTTATCAAATTCTTGACTGCAGCTGCTTGGTTCATCCCTTATCTATCACTACTTTGTTAAACAAACTGCCAGTAGGCCGGGCGTGGTGGCTCACACCTGTAATCCCAGCACTTTGGGAGGCCAACGCAGGTGGATCACCTCAGGTCAGGAGTTTGAGACCAGCCTGGCCAACCTGGTGAAATCCCGTTTCTACTAAACAAAAAATTAGCTGGGCGTGGTGGCGGACACCTGTAATCCCAGGTACTCAGGAGGCTGAGGCAGGAGAATTGCTTGAACCCGGGAGGTGGAGGTTGCAGTGAGCCAAGATCGTGCCACTGCACTCCAGCCTGGGCAACAAGAGCAAAACTCCATCTCAAAGAAAAAAAAAAATAAAACCTGCTAGCATTACTCTCCTGCTGTATTATGATAGGATCCTCACCAGTAGTCTCCCTGTCTCTAACTGGCTTCCTCAATTCCATCTTCAACAAAAAATTTTCTAAAATGCACACTTGATTGTAAAATCACTGCTTTCCTCTTGGATACAGGTTGTAGCATCATAGTATGTCACACACATCTCTGCATAGTCTGGACTCCACCTGCCTCACTCCTTGCCACTTTCCTTCTCTACTATTCCATACCTTTTATACTAGCCATTGTAAAATTAATTTAGCTGCCCCAAAGCAGTGTACTCCAATAATATAGCTGCTAGCCACCTGTGTCTGTTTATATTTAAATTAATTAAAATCAGATAAAATTAAAACTTCATTTCCTAAATTATACTACCCTTATTTCAGATTCTCAGTGGCCACTTTTGGCTGATGGCTACCATGTTGAATTGCACCAATTTTAGAACACACCTATCGACATGCCCATCATTGCAGAAAGTTCAGCTGGGCGGTGATGCTTCAAAGATTAGTGGTCTCCCTTGCCTTCTTCTCATAAGCCAGAAAGTTACTGGGGTAACAGTATACAACATTTGCCAGCCGGGCGCAGTGGTTCACACCTGTAATCCCAGCACTTTGGGAGGCCGAGGCAGGCGGATCACTTGAGGTCTGGACTTCCAGACCAGCCTGACCAATACAGAGAAACCCTGTCTCTACTAAACATACAAAATTAGTCGGGTGTGGTGGTGCATGCCTGTAATCCCAGCTACTCAGGAGGCTGAGGCGGGAGAATCGCTTGAACTCGGAAGGTGGAGGTTGTGGTGAGCCAAGATCACGCCACTGCACTCCAGCCTGGGTGACAAGAGCAAAACTCCATCTCAAAAGAAAAGAAAAAACTTTGCCAAGTCTTCCTCATTTCCCTTCTGGTTTCATATGCTGAGGTTCCTTCTGGGACTGTCTGCTGGGGTGTCATCTCCTTTCTCTTGCCACCTCACTAGCCTGCTTTAAGCTTGTTTAGATACCCTTTCTATGCTATTCTTTATACATAGGGCTTCACTTAGCACAGCATTTCGTCACATATGTTGTAATTGTGTGGTTTTTAGTCTCTATCCTCCACCAAACTGTAAACCGGTATTTCTTGCTCTTGCTCATGTTTGTGCTTCGGGCATGCAGCTTTAATGCCTAGCACTTCTTGAACACTCAATAAACTTTTGATTAATTAGTGAATTACTTAAAATGTTTATTTTATTCAGAATAAACAGGCACACCTAATAGAATTAATGCATTTATAATTTATATGAATTTAAGCCTTTTAAAACATTTATTTTCATTATAAAACTAGAAATTAATTTCTGCAGACATTGGCCTTAAGAAAATTACTCTAAGAAATGTGTAAGTTATATAAAACATATTTAACCCTAAACCACACGATGATGATGAAGGTGGTGGTTGTAGTAATAACAATGATAATAGCAAATGTAAGGAAAAATAAGACAGTCTCACACCCTATTAAGAAGGAAACTGTTTGTAGGGACATGGATGCAGCTGGAAACCATCATTCTTAGCAAACTATCACAAGAACACAAAACCAAACACCGCATGTTCTCACTCATAGGTGGGAACTGAACAATGAGATCACTTGGACTCGGGAAGGGGAACATCACACACTGGGGCCTATCATGGGGAGGGGGGAGGGGGAGGGATTGCATTGGGAGTTATACATGATATAAATGATGAATTGATGGGTGCTGACGAGTTGATGGGTACAGCACACCAACATGGCACAAGTATACATATGCAACAAACCTGCATGTTATGCACATGTACCCTAGAACTTAAAGTATAATAAAAAATAAATAAAAAAAAAAGAAGGAAACTGCATTTAGAATAAACCTACTTTGTGTCAAACCGTGTTAGAAACCCATTTTTTAATATAATTAGCACAAATCAACTGTTTTCATTTTTCTATGTTGCCTCCAACCCTTGAATACATGAATGCATAATTTTCCGTTTGAATCCATATCTCAGGTAGTTTGTAGTTTTAACATTAATATTTCATCGTAGGTATCCAACATAGTGTAATTATTTTTAATGACTGCATGATATTCTATCGGTGAAGACAGTGTCATTTACTTAGAAATTCTTTGATTACTTTTTGGACAGCTAAAATGTTTTTAGTGTTTCATATTTTAAATAGCAGTGCATTGAATATTTTCATGTAAACAGTTTTTCTTAATGAGAAGGAGATATTTTACCTTATGCTAAATTGCTTTGGTTTAAAAATGAGTTTATTGAAACATTTTGCCAAATATTTCTTCATACTGTTGTAGACACTGTCATCATTTTAAATTCTTTGTTAATTTGACAGGTACAAAATGGACAAAAATAATTTTAAAGTTGAGTCTGGGGTGGGAAATATCTTGTCTCAAAACACTTTTAGATAACCACTATTATGTTGAGGAAGAAGTGAGTTTGGAGAAGAAAAGGATGCCATTTGTTTTTCTCAGTTCTTTAAACTAAATTGCTAACCTCTTTTTCACCAAAGTTAATATCCCCTGTATAAACTCTTTAGGTGTTCTTACTCAAGAGGGTAAGGGTATGACATTAGTGTCACATCACTCTATGTGGAGTAGGATGTAGTGAGCTTAAGAACCCAGAAGAAACATGTATTCACAGCTTGGCTTTGATAGAAGCCATAGACTGATTTTATTTTGCTCTAAGGATGTTTTACAATACGTTTCATTTCAAAATATAACAAATGACAGTGCACAGATGTTTACATCTTCCTGTGTACATTCCCTTCTGCCAATCTCCCAAGTCAGTTCCTTTTTATTGGTGCTTATTTTTGTTTGACTGTTTAATTGCCATGATTTAAGCTATTGGTGGTTCAGGATGCACTTGTGTGCCCTATATTAACAATAATAATGCCTGTTTATTGAGTTTTCTCAACGATGAGAAAACTGAGTCACAGATTAAGTAAATTGTGCAAAATTTGTCCAAAATTTTGCTGCTATTCAAACATAGGCAGTCTGGTTGTCTGAATTTCCAGCTCTTAACTCATGCTATACACAGTGCATCAAGGTTCTTTTGTTTAGTACTTCAGGTAGTTATAGGTGAAATTCTGAAATACTGACTGCAAAATGTGTAAAAGATGTTCTTGAAGACTGGTTTGTAGTTGTAGTTTTGGAGTACTTGCCAAATGCTCACAGAATCTGAGTTTGAAAAGCATGTGACCTGAGAAGTAGTCTAAATTTACTCCAAATAAGTCACACAAAATTAATATCCCTCTTTGTTCATGACTGGGGGGCCAGAGGACTCCTTTAGGACAGGACTGCTGGCCTTCAGCAAGACATGCAGCAGCATATCCTTGTGGAAAATGTGGATGATAATGAGTAGTTCGGCTGGTTTTATGGGCTTGCACTTTGTGATGAAACTGGAGGCAGAGTAGGTTAAGTACATTGAAGTGGAGTGAGCCAGTGTCGGTTCAGATTTTGGCTTTTCCACTGCAGGCTCTTGAGTAAATTTTTGTTTCTCTAAAAGTTTCAGATTCTTCCTCTCTGCTCTAGGGATGCTAAGGTGCAGCATTCACCACCTGATAGCTGTAAATATTAAAATGGGGTTATGTATGTACCATGTTCAAATGGCACATCCATACAATGTTATACTGTTCAGCAATAAAAGGAACAAATCTTTGCTATATCTTACAGCAAGAGTGAACTCAGAAACATTTTGCTAATTGAATGAAGTGAATGAAGCCAGATGCGTTGTATGATTCCATTTGAATATGTCCAGAAAAGGCCAATATAGAGCGATCGAAGTAGAATAGTAGTTGCTTGGGACTATAGATGTGCGTGGAGGATTGACTGCAGAGGGTCACAAGGGATCTCCTTGGGGTAATGGAAATACTCTAAAATTGGATTGTGATTATGATTGTGCTATTCTGT
Source organism: Piliocolobus tephrosceles (assembly GCF_002776525.5). Lineage (NCBI taxonomy): Eukaryota > Metazoa > Chordata > Mammalia > Primates > Cercopithecidae > Piliocolobus > Piliocolobus tephrosceles. The sequence continues at coordinate 58,645,241 of NC_045435.1, read as the reverse complement.
AAATATTCTAAAAACTCCTTGAATTATATACTTATAACAGGTGACTTTTTATACCCTGTAAAATATACCTTAGCAAACATTAAAAAAAGTCAATAATTGTTAGTGTCGTTTTATTTTTTATTATTAGTCTTTATTTTTCATATAACTGAGAGATTCTGGAGATATGCTATAGGACCTGTGTTTGAACTTCATCAAGATTTTAGCCACTTTTTGGATTACAACATGCTTTCAAATTTGAGAATGACACAGCTGGAAGGGATAACTAATGGAATAGAACCCCTAACCAAGATTGGAATTGTTTTGACAGCCTAAAAAGCTGGTTGAAGCCAATAAGATGAAATTGAACAAAAATAAATGTAAAATCTGACACAGGCTGGGTTCCTCAGGCAAGCAAAAGAGGTTTAAGCAGCTGGCTTCGAAAGTAGCTCGTGTTCTTGTAAGAAATGTTTTAGCCTCTCAGAAAGGGAGTGACAGAAACCCTAGGACAGGATTCAGGCCAAAACTGAAGGCTCCAACTATAAATGACATCTGAGGTTTTTGTTAGATGCTGGACGAGTACTTAGTTAGATATTCCATGTTTTATGTTCATATACTAATAATAGTAATTATTATTATATTTATAATGATAAAACTCCATGCTTCCCATGACATAAGCTCTGTGATAAATGATTTATATACATTATCTCATTTAACAATTATAACAACCTTACAAACAGAATATGTTTATCCTATTTACATATGTAGAACTGAGTGTTAGTGAGCTTTTAGTCAAACAGCTAGTGAATGGCAGCCCAGTTATAAAGCACTTAGTCAGGATTGAGGGCCCATATTTTCAACACTTAAGCTCTATCTTCTACCCTTAGAATTTCTTTTTAACAGAATATAGTTCTTGAAATCTAGCAAAGTGAAAATTCAAAAGCAAAGAAGTACATAGTTGGTGCATTTTGTAGGGAGAACACAGATGATTTTACCAATACCAGGGTTGGTTTATTTTAGCTCTAATCCTTTGGGAGGGACTAATTTCCATCACTGAGTTCTAAACTGTGCTACATCTAATGAGCTGTGCGAAAATGCTGAGGTATTGCAGGCTATAGCCATTCAAGCAAGAAGGCAGTAAACTCAGTAGGAACAGCTGTTTAATAAAAGGCTATTAGTAGGCCAGAAAACAAACAGGAGATTTTGCCGAAACATATAATCTATTTTTAAATTACTTTGAAATAGTCACTTGGGCATTGATACAGAGGAGGATTATCAACAGTCGGATGTTTTATAGAAAATACCTTTGAATATACTTTTAGATATTTCCTATTTTATCTTCAATAATCTAAAGAGGGGGAAAGGGCAATCACCATGTATTTATGAAAAATAAAATAGATGATGTGTTGACTTGAAACCCTTTCATTTTAAAGAAGAAGGAAAATGCATTGTACAAAGTCAGAAAAGTACATTTTGGATGTTTTCTTATTTCAGAGTGTCGCATAATACAGATCATTGTCTGAGATGTGCTACAGATCTGAGGATCGAGGGCTAGAAGTCTACCTTCCAGTTCTTTTATAGTGTGTATGAATACCATAGAAATGCTCTTAAATTACTTTTTTAAAATAATAAATGAAATATGTGAGTTCCATGATATATAGTTGTCTTTTCTTTTTCTGGTGTTTTTGTTTGTTTGTTTGTTAATTTCCGACTTTTAAGTTCTAGGGTACATGTGCAGGATGTGTAGGTTTGTTATATAGGTAAACATGTGCCATGGTGGTTTGCTGCACAGATCATCTCATTACTCAGATTTTAAGCCCAGCATCAATTAGCTATTCTTCCTGATCCTCTCCCTCCTCCCACACCCCACCCACTAACAGGCCCCAGTGTGTCTTGTTTCAGACCATGCGTCCATTTGTTCTCATTTAGCTCCCACTTATAAGTGAGAACATGCAGTATTTGGTTTTCTGTTCCTGCGTTAGTTTGCTAAGGACAATGGTCTGCAGCTCCATCCATGTCCCTGAAAAGAACATTATCTCATTCTGTTTTATGGCTGAATAGTATCGCATGGTGTATATGTACCACATTTTCTTTATCTAGTCTATTAGATAAAGAAAATGTCCATTACTGATGGACATTTAGGTTGATTCCTTGTCTTTGCTATTGTGAATAGTGCTGCAATGAACATATTTAGCCCTAATTATATTATATTTATACTTTCATTTTTACTATATAATATCTTGATCATAGCTTTAACAAAAGGCTTTTTTTTCCTTTCCACACCAATGAGAGAAGCTTATTTTAACTACATATTCTCTTCTTTAAGCTTTTCCCTTTTCCCAGCAGGACTTTCATCTTTGCTCATTCTTTCCATCTTTCTGTTACTTTGGAACAGTCTATGACTAGAAAGTATCAACCATTTCAATAATATTTGTTTTGTTTCTCCCTTTAAATATCAAAAAAAACCTATATATATTTGCTTCTTTAAGAGAGAAAAATAATAATCAAATAATTTTATCTGTTGTTACCATTTCTTTAGCCTTTTATCTTTTTGACCTGGAAAACAAGTTACCTGTAAACCTTTTTTCATTTAACTAAACAAATGAACATTTTTAACATTTAATTTTAGTCCCTACTCTGAGAAAACATTTTAAGTGGCCCATTTTCAAGGCGTGATAAATCTAAGCCTTGGCAGCCAGCCTGCGAATGTAACAGACCACACAGCTCATGCACCTTGAAGGTCCCAATAAGCGTAGAGAATGTAGAGGAGGGGTCAGCCCATAAAAGGGAAGAAAGTTTCCTTACTGGGAAATTGAAACTTAAGCGGGGAAGGGAACCAAGGTATAACCTTGTAAGGGAGATAATGAAACTTATGCGATGCCCGGGAAAATTGTAACCCCATAGTACTCAACCAATGAGGAACTGGGGGAGGGACTTGCATGCTAGGAGATAAATTACCTGCTGTAGCTTCCCTGGATGTGCCTGTCTATCAGACACCAGATCTTGCGATACCGCCATTAAAAGTCTTGCTTCCGCTGTTCTTCATGGCTCTGAGTCCATTCTTGGAATTTGGATAGGTGAGCATGTTTCTCACATCACCAAAATTAGACAAACACATTACAAGAAAATAAAACTACAAACCAAAATTTCTCATGAATGTAGAAGCAAAATCCTCTACAAAATCTTAGCAAGTTGAATCCAATAATGTATAAAAATAATTGCACACCACCACCACTAAGTGGGATTCACCTCAGGTATCCAAGGCTGGTTCAACATTCAAATATCAATTAATGCAATTCATCACATCACTAGGCTAAGGAAGAAAAACTAGACAATTATATCACTAGATGCAGAAAAGCATTTGACTGATTCAACACTCATTCATAATAAGAACTCTCTGTAAACTAAGGATAGAGAAGCGCTTCCTCAACTTTGATAAAGAATATCTTAAAAAACCGTATAGTTAACATCATACTTAATGGTGAGAATCTCAAAATTTTCCTACTTAGATCAGAAACAAAGCAAGGATATCTTCTCCTACCACTGCTTTTCAGCATCATGCTAAATGTTTTAGCTAATGCAACAAGACAAGAAAAAGTGAAAGTATACAGATTGGAAAGGAAGAAATCAAACTGCCTTTTCTTGCAGATGACATGACAACCTATGTAGAAAATTCCAAAAAATCACATAAAATCTCCTGGATCTAATAAGTAATTGTAAACGAGTTGCAGGATACCAGGTTAGCACAGAGAAGTAAATGACTGACTTTCCTGTATATCAGCAATGACCAACTGGAACTTAAAAATAAAAACATAATAATAATACCATTTATGTTAGCACCCCCAAAATGATATACTTTGATATAAATTTAACAAGATATTTATGAGGTCTATATGAAGAAAACTACAAAACTCTGATAAAAGAACTAAATAAGTAGAAATATAGTTCATGCTTATACATAGGAAGACTCCATATTGTGAAGAGGTCAGTTTTTCCTAACTTGATCTATAGATTTGATGCAGTCCTAATCAAATCCCAGAAATGTATTTTGTGGATATGTACTTATTGAGTCTAAAGTTGATATGATCCAGAATAGCCAATTCAGTATGGAAGGAGAAGAACAAAGTAGTCAGTTGAATGGCCCTACTCAACTTCAAGAAATATTGTAAAGCTACAGAAATCAAGACAGTGTGGTATTGTTGAAAGAAAAGAAAAATAGATCAGAACAGACAGCCTAGAAATATATCCATGTCAATATAGTTAGCAAATATTTGACAAAGGAGTAAAGGCAATAAAATGAAGAAAAGATCGTTTTCTAAATTCTTCTCTTTCTCTTTCTTTATTTCTCTCTTTCTTTTCTTCCCTTTCTTTCTTTTCTTCTTTCTCTTTCTTTCTTTCTTTCTTTCTTTTCTTTTCTTTCCCTCCCTCCCTCCCTTCTTTCTTTCTTCTTTCCTTCTTTTTCTTCCTTCCTTCCTTTCTTTCTTTCCCTCCCTCCCTCCTTCCTTTCTATCCTTCCTTCCTTCCTTTCTTTCTTTCTTTCCTTCCTTTCTTTCTTTCTCTCTCTCGTTCTTTCTTTCTGTTTCTTTCTCTTTCTTTTCTTTTTCTTTCCCTCCCTCCCTCCTTCCTTTCTTTCTCTTTCTTTCTT
>NC_045435.1:58639854-58640610 GCF_002776525.5 Piliocolobus tephrosceles | reverse complement strand
TTTTTCTTTCCCTCCCTCCCTCCTTCCTTTCTTTCTCTTTCTTTCTTCCTTCCTTTTCTTTCTTTCCCTCCCTCCCTCCTTTCTTTCTTTCCTTTCTTTCTTTCTCTCTCCCTTTCTTTCTCTCTCTCTTTCTTTCTCTCTCTTTCTTTCTTTTCTTTCTCTCCCTCCCTCCTTTCTTTTCTTTCTCTTTCTTTCTTTCTTCCTTCCTTCTTTCCTTCCTTCCTTCTTTCCTTCCTTTCTTTTCTTTCTTTCCTTCCCTCCCTCCCTTCTTTCTTTCCTTCCTTCCTTCCTCCCTTCCTTTCTTTCTTTGTTTCTCTTTCTTTCTGTCTTTCTTTCTTTCCTTTTCTTTCTTTCCCTTTCTTTCTTTCCCTCCCTCCCTCCTTCCTTTCTTTCTCTTTCTTTTTCTTTCTTTCTTCCTTCCTTCCTTCCTTTCTTTTCTTTCTTTCCCTCCCTCCCTCTTTTCTTTCCTTCCTTCCTTCCTTTCTTTCTTTTTCTTTCTGTCTTTCTGTCTTTCTTTCTTTCCCTCCCTCCCTCCTTCCTTTCTTTCTCTTTCTTTCTTTCTTCCTTCCTTCCTTCCGTCCTTTTCTTTCTTTCCCTCCCTCCCCTTTTTCTTTCCTTCCTTCCTTCCTTCTTTCCTTCCTTCCTTCCTTCCTTCCTTCCTTCCTTCCTTCCTTCCTTCCTTCCTTCCTTCCTTTCTCTCTCTCTTTCTTTCTTTCTTCCTGTCTCTCTTTCTCTCTCTCTTCCTCCTTCCCTCCC
>NC_045435.1:58588870-58639754 GCF_002776525.5 Piliocolobus tephrosceles | reverse complement strand
CTCCCTCCCTCCCTCCCTCCCTTCCTTCCTTCCTTCCTTCCTTCCTTTCTTCCTTCCTTCCTTCCTTCCTTTTTCTTTTCTTTTTTGAAACAGAGTCTCACTCTGTCACCCAGGCTGAAATGCAGTGGTGTGATCTTGGCTCACTGCAACCTCCGCCTCCCAAGTTCAAATGATTCTCCTGCCTCAACCTCTCGAGCAGCTAAGATTACAGGCTCACACCACCATGTCCAGCTGATTTTTATATTTTTAGTAGAGATGGGGTTTCATCATGTTGGCCAGACTGATCTCAAACTTTTGACCTCAAGTGATCCACCCGCCTCAGCCTCCCAAAGTGCTGGGATTACAGGTGTGAGCCACTGCACCCAGCCAAGATGGTTTTTTCAACAAATGGTCCTGGAACAACTGACCATCAACATGTAAGAAACAAACAAATCAAAAAAGAATGTAGACACTGACTTACACCCCATGCAAAAAAAAATAACCCAAAATGGATCAAAGACTGACATGTAAAATTTAAAACTCTAAAACCTCTTGAAGATAACAAGGAGAAAATCTATGATATGGTTTGGCTGTATCCCTACCCAAATCTCATCTTGAATTGTAATCCCATAATCCCCATGTGTTGTGGGAGGGACCTGTTGGGAGGTAATTAAATCATGGGGGTGGTTCCCCTATGCTGTTCTCATGTTATTGAGTTCTCATAAGATCTGATGGTTTTATAAGCAACTGGCATTTCCCTTTGCTGGCACTCATTCTCTCTCCTGCCGCCTTGTGAAGGGGTGCCTCCTGCCATGATTGTAAGTTGCCTGAGATCTCCCCGGCCATGTGGAACTGCAAGTCAATTAAACCTCTTTTCCTTATGAAATACTCAGTCTCAGGTATTTCTTCATAGCAGTGTGAGAAGAGACTAATACAGTAAATTAGTACTGCAGAGAGTGGGGTGCTGCTATAAAGATAGACAAAAATATGAAAGCAGTTTTGGAAGTGGGTAACAGGGAGAGGTTGAAACAGTTTGGAGGGCTCAGAAGACAGGAAGATACGAGAAAGTTTGGAACTTCCTAGAGACGTGTTGAATGGTTTTGACCAAAATGCTGATAGTGATATGGACAATGAAGTCCAGGCTGAGGTCGTCTCAGAGGGAGATTAAGAACTTCTTGGGAACTGGAGCAGAGGTGACTTGCTATGATTTAGCAAAGAGACTGGCAGCATTTTGCCCCTGTCCTGGAGATCTGTGGAACTTTGAACTTGAGAGAGCTGATTTAGGGTACCTGACAGAAGAAATTTCTAAGTGACAAAGGGTTCAAGAGGAAGCAGATTATACAAGTTTGGAAAATTTGCAGCCTGATGATGTGATAGAAAAGAAAACCCCGGCCGGGCACGGTGGCTCAAGCCTGTAATCCCAGCACTTTGGGAGGCCGAGACGGGCGGATCACGAGGTCAGGAGATGGAGACCATCCTGGCTAACACGGTGAAACCCCGTCTGTACTAAAAATACAAAAAAGTAGCCAGGTGAGGTGGTGGGCGCCTGTAGTCCCAGCTACTTGGGAGGCTGAGGCAGGAGAGTGGCGTGAACCCAGGAGGCGGAGCTTGCAGTGAGCTGAGATCACGCCACTGCACTCCATCCTGGGCAACAGAGTGAGACTCTGTCTCAAAAAAAAAAAAAAGAAAACCCCATTTTCTGGGGAGAAATTCAAGCTGGCTGCAGAAAATTCCATAAGTAATGACGAACTGAATATATCACCATGACAATGAGGAAACTGTCTCCAGGGTATGTCACAGACCTTCACGACAGGCCCTCCAATGACAGGCCCAGAGGCGTAGATGGGAAAAATGGTTTCCTCAACTGGGCCCAGGAAACCCCTGCTTTATGCAGCCTAGGGACATGGTGCCCTGCATCCCAGCCACTCCAGCCATGGCTAAAAGGGACCAAGGTACAGCACAGGCCATAGCTTCAGAGGGTGCAAGCCTCAAGCCTTGGCAGCTTCCACATGGTGTTGGTCTTGTGTATGTGCAGAAGTCAAGAATTGAGGTTTGAGAACCTCCACTTAGATGTCAGAAGGTGTATGAAAATGCCTGGATGTTGAGGCAGAAGTTGGCTGCAGGGACAAAGCCCTCATGGAGAACCTCTGCTAGGGTAGTGTGGAAAGGAAATGTGGGGTTGGAGCCCCCACACTGAGTCCCCACTGTGGCACTGCCTAGTGGAGCTGTGAGAAGAAGGCCACCATCCTCCATACCCTAGAATGGTAGATCCACCTACAGCTTGTACTGTGCGCCTGGAAAACACATGGACACTCAATGCCAGCCTGTGAAAGCATCCAGGAGGGAGGCTATACACTGCAAAGCCATAGGGGTGGAGCTACCCAAGCCTGTGGGAGCCCACCTGTTGTATCACTGTGACATGGATGTGAGACATGGAGTTAAAGATCATTTTGGAGCTTTAAGATTTATTGACTGCCCTATTGGATTTTGAACTTGCATGGAGCCTGCAGTCCCTTTGTTTGGACCAATTTCTTCCATTTGGAATGGTCCTATTTACCCAATGTCTATACCCCCATTGTATCTAGAAAGTAACTAACTTGCTTTCATTTTTACCACCTCATAGGCAGAAGGGACTTGTCTTCTCTCAGATGACACTTTGGACTTGGATTTTTGGGTTAATGAGCTAAGACTGGGGGACTGTTGGAAAGGTATGATTGTGTTTTGAAACAGGATTTGGGAGGGCCCAGGGGCAGAATGATATGGTTTTGCTGTGTTTCCACCCAAATCTTATCTTGAATTTGTAATCCCATAATCCCCATGTGTTGTGAAAGGGACCCCGTGGGAGGTAATTGAATCATGGGGACAGTTTCCCCAATGCTGTTCTCATGATAGTGAGTGAGTTCTTATGAGAGCTGATGGCTTTATAAGTGTCTAGCATTTCCCCTGCTGGCATGCATTTTCTCTCCTGCCACCCTGTGAAGAGGTGCCTTCTGCCATTATTGTAAGTTTCCCGAGGCCTCCCCAACCATGTGGAACTGTACGTCAATTAAACTTCTTTTCTTTACAAAATACCCAGTCTTGGGTATTTCTTCATAGCAGCGTGAGAACAGACTAATACCCTCTAGATGACATTGGTTTTGGCTATGATATTTTGGATATGACACCAAAGGCAAGATCTATGAAAGAAAGAATTGATGATAGGCTGGACATTATTAAAATTAAAAATATTTTCTCTGCAAAATGATACTCTCAAGAGAATGAAAAGAATGACCACAAACTGGGATCAAACATTGGCAAAGACATATCTGATAAAGGACTGTTAGCAAAATCTAGAAGGAACTTTCTTAAAACTCAACAATCAGAAAACAAACAACAAATTTTTAAAATCTGTTACATGAACAGATATTTTATTTAAAAAGGTGTACAGACAGCAAATAATTATATGAAAAGATGCTTCACACCATATGTCATCAGAGAAATGAAAATAACTATGAGATACTACTACATGCTTATTAGAACAATAAGCCAATCTTAGAACACTGACAACCTGCTAACCTGATAGGACAATAAGTCCAATTCTATTGCTAGACAACATTGCTCAATGTGAAAATAACTCATGGTTTGTTCATTGCATCGGCATTAAGAGGAACTGTAAAGGGCCTATGAATACTAGATGTGATGTGATGCTTTGGGCTTCCCTGGCAAGCAGTGACTCTTATAACTGTGTATTCCATGTGAGGATCCCGGAAGCAATTTATATGGAATTGCTAAAGGAGATATTGGCTCCTGTAGGGGATGAGGCTTCCCAGGGTGACTTCAGCACAGGACCAATGTGACTCTTGTCTCCTTCTATCTGAACTGTCACCCAGAAGGCTGTGTTAACCGCTACAAGGACATCCACAGAGAGGAACTGCTGCTATCCTGCTGACATGCTGTGCTCTTGAACTGTATTTTTTTGTGTACCCTAAGCCTATGATAGTCTTATGTTTAGTTGAATCAAGATAAACTTCTGGAAGGTGGTAAACATCTGACTAGAATATTATGATCAAAATAGTGAAATGTTTAGATTTTTGAATGATTTTAATATGATAGTAAAAAACAGTTGTTCACTAATGTGAAGACCAGAGAATTTAACTTGATTCTTACAGAAAAATATAATATTTATTTAAGTCTATAGTGTACCCCCCAATCATAGCTGGATACATTAAAAAAAATTATGAAACACCAAAAGCCCAACTTAAAAATGAAAATTTATACCTGACAAGTATTTGTTTTGTCAGAATAGCAGTTTGGCTGAGTATTTTTGTTACTGTTTCCATAAATTTTATATATTTTCTCAATAACATTGATTTGGGTACAACTGTAAAGGAATGGGTTAGGCTTCATGTTTGATAACTGGAGAATATTGGGTAGTTTGGCCATTTTACCAGAATGGGCAAAAGGGGACCATTTAGAGTGTTGAATTTAAAGTTAGGGTCCTGGTTTTCTCCAAGCTCTTTTTTGTGAACCTCAAGATTATATAAAACAACATATTTATATTATGTATTTGTTTTCTTTCTTAAAAAATTTAAGTTAGGAGATCTTTTCTTTGTATAAATCAGACAGAAATTCGTAGCCTAGTTGAAATGGAATACCAAATTCCTACTACCTTCTCCCCCCTTTTTTTCTCATCTAGCAGCTTTTGAGGCATCACTAGGGATCCACAGAGGGCAGTTTGTAAGAACACTGCTAAACATAATTATTGGAATTTCACATGGTGTATTTTGCCAGTGGTAGCCAATTTACTGGTAAAATTACTAATGTAAAAATAATTTTAATTTGTAGAAACATATCATTTCTGATCTTGATTCTTTTCTCTGCTTATTTATAAGTATGTTTCTCTTTTCTCCAGTATATTTGCTCTTACAACTATGGCTACTTTGTAGTATGAAGGATTATTGTTAAAACTTAATTTGAGGAAGTAACAAGTCGGAAAGATACATTTTGCCCAGCAACCAAACTTCCCTTCCCTCCCTTTCTACCATCCAAGCAATTTACTAGCCAATCATTTATCCTTCCATTCACCCCACAACAATTATTTGTTGCCAGGGGATTTAGAGATAAATACATACTCCTTGCCTTCAAAAAGCCCCAGTCAATTATATTCCTTAGGATACTACCAGCATTTCCAAATACTCTTTACCACAGATTATTTCCTTCAAACTAAAATAAAATGTGTGTGTGACTCGTTTTTTGTTTGTTTTATTTTGTATGAGAGATTGTGACTTCAAGAAAGTTTAAAAGCCTTTGGCTACATATTACATTGATATTGATCTCTTTCTTCTTATACCTTTGTAATTTTTGAAATACATGAGAAACTGTCGTTTACCCTTTTCTTTCGTTTTCCAGTCTCCTATTGTATTTGGCACATAGAGTTGAAAGGAAACAATATTAGCATTTAGTATCAAATTAATTTTTGCAGTAACAAATGACACATACCAATAGGTTACATTTGTTCATGAAAATAAATTTAGAGAGTTTTGTTATGACTTGGTGAATTTTAAGACCGAAAATAGAGAACCAACTTAGCAAACTTGTGGCTGATCAACACAGATTAAGACACTTCCAGTTTCTCCCTGTTTCCCTTCTTGTGTGTACCTTGCCAATTAACACCCTCAAAGCAATTAAACTATCATTATCCCTAATACAGATTTACTTCCTTGGGCATTAGCCAAAATGCACATTTTATGATCACTTATCCTTCAAATACAACTACTGGTAATTATCTAAGATGTTTAGATGCAGAGGTTTGACAATTAGCAATCAAAGTTCATATTTGCTAGGAAAATGTACAGCAGGTCCTCAAATAACATCCTTTTGCTCAATGTCATTTCCTTGTAAGTTTGAGGAGAAAAAAGTCCATTCATAGCTGGGGCCATTGTCTGTGTAGAATTCATACATTCTCACCATGTCTTGGGTTGTCTCTGGGTACTCCAGTTTCCCCCAACATCCCAAAGATGTGTATGTTCAGTAAGTTGGTGTGTCTACATTGTTCCAGTATGAGTGAGTGTAGGTGTGTGTGTGTGCCCTGCGTGAGATGTCATCATGTCCACGGTTGGTTCCTGCTGGTGCCCTGAGCTGCTGGGTTGGGCTCCAGCCACCTGTGACCCTGAACTGGAGGAACTGGGTAAATCATCGTACTTGTTTTGATTAATCTTTCTTAAGTGTAAGTATAGCTTACATTTATCTCAATGTTTAATATTGAATCTTGTTTATATAAATTAGCCTTGATAAAATTGTTTTTTGTATGTCATTTCCCTTAAAGTCACAGTTTCCAAGGACCTGCCAACGACACGAAAAGAGGACTTACTGTGCACACGTCTGAACTTTCAAAGCTTATGTAGTAGCATTCAACGGAAATGCATAGACTTCTCTATGCATTAGTACATTAACATTCCCTTTAATTGAAATGAATGCTTACAAGTGAGAAAAGCAACTATTGTAATGTTATTTAAATTGAATGTAGGCTCCATTTTTAATAATAGATAGTCTAGAAACATACATAAAAAGGAATGATGAATAATACAATAGAATCCAAATGATTTGTCTTTGCATCACTCTGCAGAAACATGCTGATTTCCATCAGATATTTTTTCTGGCATCAAACCTCTGTTTTTTCCATTTTTTTTTTTTTTCCTGTGAGTTTTTATGTTGAAATATTTTCCACATTAGCATGTATTGACTCAGTTTACTTTTTGGTGAACTATTGAAATAGCTCGATTGAATGGGAACTTATGCCAATCCTGAGAGGATAAGAAACTTGTTGAAAATTATTTTTGCCCTCTCAATAAACGACATTAGATTTTTAAGGACCCTAGAATTATGATATTATGTCTAATAGCAGTCGTCATAGTAATTAAGGCTTCCCAGGCCTCACCAAGGTTTGGGTAACAAATAAAGTAGCGTAGTAGATTTGTTCACCCAGTTTTCTTATTTGAATGAAACTGGAGAAAGGGTGGGCTAAAGGAGAGAAGCCCACACTCCCACGCTCCCACACTCCCCCTCTTTTTTCTCATTCCCTTATGCTATACTTGTCTTCTTTGCCAGATTAAACCAGAAGCCTCAGCCAAAATGAAGACAAACACAGAGGTTATTTCTTACTTTCCAAAGTACAATGTTCTGGGGAATTAAGAGAGTTTAAACAGTTACTTCCTATGTTCAATTTGGGGAGAATTATGTAGTAATTTTATAACCTCCCCACTCCAAAATAATGCTAGTCATATCAGTATCTGTCACTCATAGAAATGCCTTTTCTACACGTTAAATTTAAAAAATGTTTCTATATGGTGTAATGTTTGTGCTTAGAGTAAGCCACATATTTAGCCATGTGAAAAGATGATGGAATTTAGTATTTTTCTTCTTCCCTCCCTTTTTACTTTCCTCCCTTCCAACATTCTCTGTTTTATTCATTTTCTCTAAAGAATACTGGGGAGAGCCCAGCCTATCGCCTATTTGACCTTTCCTGTAAAAAGGATGTATGTATGTCTTGTATAAAACATACAGTCTATTCTGCCATTTTATATTTGTCTACAACCACTAATAATCAAATTGTAAATAGGGGAATGTGAAAGTCATATCAAGTCATATGATATTTTCCTATATAGAGGTTTCTGAAATAGCAGGATTAGAATTATTATCTCTATCTGGAAAGGAAGTAAAAACTCTCAGGTAACAGCCATATAGACGAGATAATTTTCAAGCCTACTTACAGAAAGGAAAAAGGAAAACAAGCAAACCGTGAACATCTGCACCAGGGGCTTTTCCCCTTGAAAGGCACACTCTCATCTGAGCAAGGCTTTCTGCTAATGTAGGCTGCACTTCCTCCTGGGCCCACCTTAGCAGCAGCCCTCCGGACTCAAAGCCTACTGCTTTCTGCAATAAACCACCACACCCACTCTCATGGTTTTGTTTACTTTAAAGTGCCACCTAGTTAGTCTCCAACTATGCTCAGCTGCCTACCTAGGTTATCCAAGATAATTTCTTAGGGAGGCACTAATAAGTGTCTTTGTTAATGTTCTTGTTACGGAGTTGGAAGCGTTTTTAGTGGCCTACCAAAAATTTGTTTTTCCTCATAAGCCGTATTTTGGGGATATAATTTTACAAACAGTAAAGTCTTTCAAAAATGCACGTCTCTGGGTATGGTGGAAATGCCTATTTTATCCTCCTTTATGCTAATACAGAACTCTTCTACAGTTTTGTATTTGTACACTAAACAACATTATACAAACGTGGAAAATAGCTTGAACACTGGGATACATGTTGCATTGTAAGTTATTTTGTCTACTTTTCATGTTTTATTAAATTTATTTTATAGGAAAAATCTCACACTGAAATATGGTCATGAATTAAAGGCAATCAACTTTCAAATCACACCCACCCTTTATTTTCTCTTTCCCGTATGCTGCACTTCTCTTCCTTGCTGGATGAAATGAGAAACCTCAGCTGAAATGAAAAGAAACACAGAAATTGTTTCTTAGTTTCCAAAATACTATGTTTAGAGACATAGAAGCTGTTATTCAGGACTCCAGGTTGACAGAATGACCTAGATCTAGAGATCAAGATACCACCTTCTTTAGTATATACAAATTTCCAATTAAAGAAAGAATAGGGAAAAAAAATCAGTCTTCCCAGGACGGTAGAATCTCTTACATGAAAGCAACAAATATACTCCTTCAGAGCCTAAATCAATCTAGAAAACCAATAGAACAAGACATCTAAAGGTGTATATTGTGTCAAATATCTCTTTTCTCCTCCATATCACCCAGCACATAGTAGGTACTCAGAAATGTCTGAGGGAAACAGCTTATTGTGAACAAAGTCACCCCCAATTGCATGAGTTTATGATTATCAATAGAAATAAAGATAGCTGTAAAAAGTGAGGAACTAAATTACACAAGAGTAATAGATTGAACATTTTTTTATGAGCACTGTTTCCTTACCAGACACCTTACTCTCTAATGGGTCAACAATTGACATGAAAAGAAAAACACATGTATGTATAGATGTATGTGTATGGTAAAATGTCAACTGCTATTGAATCTAAATTTGGGGTGCATTGGTGATTATTATACTTTAAAAATATTTTTCTGAATGTCTAAGCATTCTTACAATAAACTAGGAGAAAATATACTGTTGCATAATAAAAAAAAAGATGTCTAATAAAAGAGATATTACTGTCATATCTTTTATAGGCCCTCATAGGCTACAAAAATTATTCTCAAACTTGTATTATTTAGTTTGAACTATCCTATCCAACCTGTATTTTCAAGTGTAGTTCAAATCTCTTTAATTATAGTTTCTGTATTTATGGCCTTTGATATTCAGTGTCGTGGAAATGCCCTTAAAGACATAGATAGTCTCCTAATTTAAATCCTTCAGTGAGAGTAGAAATCGACTTTTTCCCGAATCTTCTGTTAAGGAGCAGACTGCCTGCCATGGTTTTATTGCAGTCTGGTGCTTTATACCACTTTCCTCTCTGTGATTATTTGTGAGTCATTTTGTAAGTTTGTATTTTATTTTACAAATGTGTACTGTAAACTTTTTAGGCAATGATTATCTTAAGCCTTTGATTTTTTTTAGTTATCTGTGAATCAGAAAATGAGGGAATTTAGGCTATATCACAATGTTTTGATTTTGATTTATTTTCAAAAAACATCTATGCACCCTTCTGCATTTATTCAATAATAGCTCAGTTGATATTTCCCTGAAGGCAGGAAATGTTGCCTCCTGGGTTTCTAGCACAGTGGCTTTTATACAATAGCTGCTTAGTAAATACTGTTGGATTTTGATGTAAAAGGTCACACACGTACCTTGCAGATACTTTGTACTCTTTTATTATAGGACTTGTTTCAGAGCATTTGTGAGCCCTTCTGAACGTGTCCCAAATTTCAGAGAGATTGGAGTTTGGGATAGTGGGTCAGATTTTTGGGCTCAGTCCTGCAGGCTTATCATGGATCTGGGGAAGTAATCTAAAGACATTAGAACTGAGATGTCACACCCAGTTGATAACTGGGGCTGTAATTCAGACCTCCAAGGCCTCATTTTCTCATTGACAGAATGAGAGAGCAGATTCTATTTGTAGGTATATTGTTTTGGAGATCCAAGAGCTGGGAGCAGCCATTTCTTCTTATCTTCCTTTTCCATATTTACAGATACATAGGTGACCGTGTTATCCTTAATAGATATTTTTTACTCTTTGTTGAAATAATTGGGAAGAAAATTCTTAGTTGTTTGGCTCATTATCAAATTGTCTTAGTTTTTTATTTAATCTCCTTTTATGACACTTTGGGTCCTTCCATTTAAGAGGCTGCAATAAATGAAGAAGAGAAATGAAACAGATAAACTTGGATTAGCTGTCTTTCTTGATATCATGTAGGAAGAACCGCATGCCAGTACCCTAATTAACAAATGTAAAGTGTGATAGTTTATAGTTCAAACAGTATTGTCTACAGTCATTTTAATCTATCAGGTTTTTATAGGAAGATACTACAAAGACTTGATGGTTATACAGTTACACAGATTTAATTCTATGAACATAAAAAAATTGATTATCCTGGGGGCATTAAGAACTGTTTTTATTGATTGAATAT
Organism: Piliocolobus tephrosceles; assembly: GCF_002776525.5. Taxonomy (NCBI): domain Eukaryota; kingdom Metazoa; phylum Chordata; class Mammalia; order Primates; family Cercopithecidae; genus Piliocolobus; species Piliocolobus tephrosceles. Next base: position 58,629,147 of record NC_045435.1, on the reverse strand, counting down.
TTTACTTTCATAAATGGAAGTTCTTATAAACAGCTGCACATTTTACTGTTAGTATCTTAAAGTTCTTAAATTATAGGCATAAATGTTTCATTTTAATTGTGCATTTCCATCCTTCAACCCAAGTAGCAAGAAGATAATATAGAGTGTGTGATACTTTCTCTGGGTGCCAAGATGATAAAGTTGCTATCCGTACTCTCAAAATAACTTCTTTCTTATTCCCTTTTGTTTCTTTTTATTTTCTTTTGAAATAAATGAATGCCTGCTCCAAAATAATTGACTCAGTGGGACTACTCTAATATCCTTGCAGAGTCTAAACTAGATTATTCTGGACATTGGAAGAGTTTACCTATCAGAAAATGCCATTCCTCAGGACATAAGTTAGTGAGATAATATTTTAGCTTCTTCAGGAAAACTTTCCTGAAACCTCAAAGCTGAAGGATGTCTTAGAAGCGTTTGCACTTCTGGCCTCCCTCATTTTACAGGGCTGGAGACGCAAACCACACATGGATCTAGTTGGTGTCTTCTCATGAACTAGAAATCTTATTTTTAGAATATTCTTCCAGTGATTTCTGCCACTATAGTTTTATTGTTGGTTTGAGCACTTAGTATTGAGGATTGATTTGGGAAGGAATTGCTAGCTTCCAATGAGTATCCTTTATTTCTTTGTACTTTAATAATAGAACACCAATTTTATTTTGGGCAACCATGTGCCCAGATAAAATACTGTAATTGCTAGCACATTCACAACCAATATGGTCATGTGGCTAAATTTTGTCCACTAACCAGAATTATTATGGGGAGACTTCAGAGACGTCTCTGGGGAAATGATTCAGCTGGGAATTGTGCTGTCATCCTCTTGTTCTTTTTTTTTTCCTGCCTGGAATGCAGACTTGATGGCTGGAGCTTTAGTGGCTATCTTGGACCAAGTGATGATCTTGAAGATGAAAATGCTATTCTAGAATAGTGGCAGAGTAAGATAGAAGAAGCCCAAATCTTTAATTGATGACTATAGAACTGTTATACCAGTCCTGGGTTGTTTATTAGGGTTTTTTTTTTTTTTTTTTCCTGTGAGTCAGAAATGAACTTCTCTTTTATTTGAGCTATTATTACTTTCCTCTTACATGTTATTGAACCAATTGTTGATGAAAGAGAGTCAAACTCTATAAAATATTGGAAATGATTTATTTTTAGCCAAATATGAGTGACCAAGGCCCAAGGCATAGTCTCAAGAGTTCTGGAGAATACATGCCCAAGGTGGTTAGGTTACAGACCGATATTATACATTTTAGGGGACAGAAGTTACAGGCAGACATCAATCAATACATGTAAGGTATACACTTTTTTTCCAGAAAGATGGTAGATACTGAAGCATGTGGCAGGGGGCTTCCAGGTAATGGGTAGATTTAAAGATTTCCTAATTGGCAGTCGGTTGACAGGGTTAAGCTCTGACTGAAGAGATGAAGTCAGCAGTAGGAAATGTTTGTAGTTAAGATAAGGGGTCTTGTGGAAGCCAAAGTTCTTATTATGTAGATGAAGCTTCCAGGTAGCAGGCTGCAGACAGACAGAATAGATGGTAAATGTCTCTTACCAGACCCTAAGAGGTACCAGACTCTTAGTTAAATCTCTCCTGGATCAGGGAAAGTCCTGGAAAGGGAAAGAGATTCACTACAGAATGTAGCTTTTCCCCACAAGGAACAGCTTTTTGGGGTCATTTCAAAATATGTCAAAGAAATATATTTTGGGGTAAAATACTTTGATTTCTTTCAGAGTCTGCTGTCTGTCATGTGATGCTATACCACAGTCTGGTTGAAATAGTCTGTGTGGTCAGTCTTAAGATCTCTGTGTTAATGTTAATGCTGTCCAGTTGTGCCTGAATTCCAAAGGGAGGAAAGTTAAAAATACTATATGTATGTACAATATGTTTTCCATTAATAATAGTCCTTGTTCTAAATCAGGGTTTCTCAACCCAAAGTTCATGAATTTCTTGAGGTATTATGAAAAACTATACTTGTATATACATTTTTTTCCTACAAAGAAAGTCCATTAAATTCTCAAGAGATCGAGATATCAGAGACAGTGCTCAAAATAGGAAGATGATATTTATATAGAGAAGGGCTTTATCTATTGCAGAGCAGCTAAGTAGAAGATTATTTGAAATGCCCCCTTCAACATCATAATCAATATTTAATAGCAGGCTCTGAATGTCTAAAATGACAGGCCTTCAAGTTCTTATTTCAAGCACCTCTTCCTCCCCAAAATATTTTTCAAATTGAGTAGGAAATAGTATTCCCTTTTTCTAATTTCCCATAGTACTTTAATAAATGCCCCCCTTAAAATACTTACCTGTGTGTTTTGAACTTCTTCAAGTTCCTTGAAAGCCAATACCACATCTAGATCACTATAAATCCCCAGCCATTTACAAATATGAATTATTCAATAAATCCTTGTTGGATGAATAAATTCGTGAAACCACTGGCTTATTTTGGTGGACACACTACACTTTTAATATAGCTCTTGTTTGGTCTAAAACGGGGGTCTCCAATCCCCAGGCCATGGACAGGTACCTGCCTGTGGCCTGTTAGGAACCTGGCTGCAAGCAGGAGATGAGCAGCAGGCTAGCGAGCATTACCTCCTGAGCTCTGCCTCCTATCAGGTCAGTGGCAGCATTAGATTCTCATGGGAGTGTGAACCCTATTGTGAACTGCATACGAGAGATCTAGGTTGCACCCTCCTTATGAGAATCTTACTAATGCCTGATGACCTGAGGGGGAACAGTTTCATCCTGAAGCCATACTCCCCTTGCCTGGTCCATGGACAAATTGTCTTCCATGAAACCAGTCCCTGGTGCCAAAAAGGTTGGGGAGCACTGGTCAAAAATAGAGAACTTAAGCCTCAAAATTAATTTAATAGGAAGGCTCCAAATTGGATCCGGGTTTCAGCCACTAGAACATAGCACAGAGAAGGCACAGATGGCAGTCCACAGTACCTGGCAGAAACACAGATTGGCCTCTTGTCTTCTGTCCCTAACCATCCAGATGATAGATTTATGCACAGGCTGGCTCAGAACAGTTAGACTTAAGAAGATATAAACCATTTTCTACCTGGGAGATATCAGTTGTCAGCATTCTATTTTCCATGTAGTAGTTATAAAACAAAAGAAACCTAATCAAATGTTTCCTCTGGATACAAATTCTGATTTGTCATGTCATTCCAAAATGTATTAGCACTGTAAAATTTTACCAGTAGGAAAGCCATTTATTCTTGATGACGTCTGATGTGCTTATAGTTGATATTGATTTAATTCCACTTGGTTATTGTTTATTAGCTCATTTCATTTTTACTGGGGTATTGCACATTTTTATATATGTCAGGCAAATATTGTTTTAGGATTTTAGGGGGCTCAAGAACAATGCCTCTCTTTCTTCACAGAGTTCAGAAGCAATGGGGAAACATATGTAACAGACTGATACAAATAAAAATATCACATTTATTACTGATGAAGTGAAAAATATGATATAGATTTGTTGACCGGTAGAGTGCTATTAATTCACCCCTGAATTAAGTGGATTTACCTGCCCAGTTACTTTCACACTTGGACAGTTTCAGTCTCCTGGAGATAGGCTCTAGGATGGATGGTTGGAAAGCAGAACAGAAGGCACCCTTTTTGAAGGTAAGGGTTTCAAAAGAAAGAAGAAGGGCTGAGATGCCTATGTTCAGTTCCCTTTTCCAAACTCACTAAGAAAGGTTTAGGAGTGTTGTTCTATCATTGATTTTCCAAATGGAAATATGTGGTATGGGTTATAAGTGTTCCCTTGTGTTAAGGCTCTCCAGAGAAACAGATCCAATATATGAGGGGATTTATCATGGGAATTGGCTTTCACAATTATGGAGACTGAAGGCTTAAGAACTGCGGGCTGCTCGTAGAAGTCCTGGAGCCTGAAGCCTTGAGAATCTGGAGCTCTGATACATAAAGGCAGAAAAAGATGGATGTCCCAGCTTCAGAAGAGAGCAAACTTGCCCTTTTTTGATCTTTTTGTTCTATCTGGGCTATCAAGGACCCAGGTGATGCCTGCCCACATTGATGAAGGCAGATTGTCTGTACTTTGGAAACAATAACACAGAGACACCCCAAAATGTTTTACTAGCTATGTAGGAATTCCTTAACCCACTGAAGTTAACATATTAAATTAACTATGACATACCTCTTCTTTCATGTGTATTTCACTGTGTTCCTCTGATACTGTTTGAAATTTTAAGTGATGTCATCATTTCTTCTCACTACAACCAATGAGCACTCTTCCCCTATTGAATCACATATAAAGTCCTTGGCATAAAGATTACTATGAACTGGCCCCACACTATCTAAAATTGACACCTGTAGTTCGCATCCCTATAGCATTTTCACCTTCAAATGACTTAGCTCATGATCTAGTTTTTGGAAAATCCAGAATGTGGTACCTCTTCACACCTACTGTAAGTAGTTCTCACATTGACTTGTATAATGAACCATTTAATGCCCTTTGCTCATGTGTGGCAACCTATAGAGACCTACGTGATCTTTAGTAAGAAGAGGTTTGAGGATTTAGGGGTGGGAGGTAAGTCTCATAAGATCCAGGTGAAGTTTTATCAGCATTATGGCATATGAAATTTCATATATTTTATGTTAATATTGCTGATTAGTGATTTGAACTTATTTAATGTCATTTTCCTGTTCTTGCCTACCTGGTTGAATACTAAAGAGCTAAAATTTTTATTCTCTATCTTACGACTTTTTAATCTCTTATAGAGCACTTAACAAAATTTATAACTATTGAATTTACTTATTGATTACTTATCTGTTGTCTTTCTCCCTCCACAGGATATAAACCTCATAATTGTCATGTTTGTCTAGCCCTTCAGTGTGATTGGCACCCACCACATAGACCATAAATAGGAGATGAGTGAATCCTCTCAGTTATTTTCTTGCTCACTCCTTCTCTCTTTCTCTACCTTTCCACCCACCCATAATCAACTCTTACTAAAATTAGAAACAAATGAAATAATTTCAAATGCCTTATAGAAATATAGTAAGTCAATGGTAGTAAAAAGTTGTTTATATCATGATATAATAATATATGGCCAATTCATTGAATATTCCTATTTAATTTCATTTTTATATATTTTTGCAAATATATATGAATACTTATGGAGTTTGAATATATGTGAGTTTGAATATATGTGAAGAATATATAGGGAGTATGAATATATATGGAGTTTGAATATATGCATATACTTACGGAGTAAATACTGATTGCATTTATGGCAATATATTCATTAATAACTGAAACCTAACATGAGCACTGCTGCTAGGTTGTGTGGTAATTACAGTTATTTTAGAAATTGCTGAAATGTCCAGAGTGTGTCTATCATTTTACATTTCTTCCAGCAGTGTATCAGTGATCCAGTTTCTCTACATCTTCCCTAGCAAGCAATATTTTCACTAATTTTTGTTTGTTTGTTTTAGCCTTTCTTTTGTTGCTGTTGTTGTTTGAAACAGGATCTCGCTTTGTCACCCAGACTGGAGTGAATGCGGTGGCACGATCATGGATCACCGTAGCTTTGGCCTCCCAGGCTCAAATGACGCTCCAACCTCAGCCTCCAGAGTAGCTGGAACTACAGGTGCATGCCACCATGCCCAGCTAATTTTTGTATTTTTTTGTAGAGACAGGGTCTTGCCGTGTTTCTCAGGCTGATATCAAACTTTTGGGCTCAAGAGATCCACTTGCCTTGGCCTCCCAAAGGGCTGGTATTACATGTGTTGAGCCACTGCAAATTTTCCTCTTATTGATGGTGCTTTTTCTTTTTTTTTTTTTTTTTTTTTTTTTTTTTTTTTTTTTTTTTTTTTTTTAGATGAAGCCTTGCTCTGTTGCTCAGGTGGGAGTGCAGTGGTGTGATCTGAGTTCACCACAACCTCAACCTCCCAAGTTCAAGTGATTCTCCTGCCTCAGCCTCCCAAGTAGCTGGGACTACAGGCATGCACCACCACACCAGGCTAATTTTTGTATTTTTAGTAGAGATGGGGTTTCACCATGTTGGCCAGGCTGATCTCGAACTCCTGACCTCAAGTGTTCCGCCCACCCCAGCCTCCCAAAGTGCTGGGATTACAGGCATGAGCCACTACACCTGGCTTGATGGTGCTTTTGGTGTCAAGTCTGAGAACTTGTCGCCCAACCCTAGATCTTGAAGATTTTCTCTTGCATCCTCTAAAATAGAGTTTTATATTTTATATTTAAGTCCATGATCTATTTTGAATTAATGCTTGTAGTGTGAGATTTCAGTTGATATTCATTTGTCTCTGGATATCCAGTTGCTCCAGCACCGTTTGCTGAAAAGCCTATCCTTCCACTATTATATTGTTTTTGTACCTTTCTCAAAGATCAGTTTGACTACTAATGGATATAAAGTTTCTTTTGGAGAATATTAAAATATTCCTGATTAAATAATAATGATGGTTGTACAACTCCATTAACATACGTAACAGAATCTATAATTATTGAATTTACTGAATTGTGTATTTAAAGAGGTGAAAATTATGGGGTGTGAATTACATATCAATAAAACTGTTATTTTTTAAAGTTGGGTAGATTTGTATTGGGTCTATTTCTGGGTTCCCTGCTTGTATTCATTGATCTATGTGTCTGTCTCTCTTCCAATATCACACTGTCATGATTAAGGTAGCTGTATGTTTAAGCCTTAATACTAGGTAAAGTGATTTCTCTCATATTCTTCTTTTTTTATCTAGATTGCTTTATCTATTCTAGAGCACTTATCTTTCTTTATAAATTTTAAAGTAAGTTTTAAAATGTCTACTAAAACCTTACAGGGAGTTTGATAGGAATTGTATTAAGCCCATAGATTTGTTTGGGGAAAATTGACATCTTTTTTACATTGACCCTTCCAGTTCATGAACCTGGTATATCTCTCCATTTACTTAGTTCTTCTTTTATTTCTTTCATTGTCATTTAGTAATTTTCAATATACAGATCCCATGCAAGGTTAGTGAATTTTGTACTGAAGTATTTTGTTTCCTTTGGAATGATTTTAAATGGTACTGTGTTTTGCCTTTTAATATCCATTTTTAGTATACACAAATGCAATAGATTCTTGTGTGTTTATCTTATGTCAACATCCTACAGTATCATGCAGTATTGCTGAACTCAACCTTTAAATTTTTAAGGTTTATAAATATTGGAGTCTAAAAGTTTTATAGCTAACCTGAATCACCTTCTTTCTGAGGCCCATTAATTGAAGTCTAGTATTTTAGATTTGCCTTCTTTTTACCCTTAAAAATACTTATTACAAGTGTTCTTTTTGTTGCTTTTTTAGTCAGTGATTGTCTAGATTTCTCAAAGTGTTACCTTAGCTTCTAAGATCATCATTCTTTAACTAAAATTTAGCCAGATACAAGTATAAAATTGTATTTTGACACTTATTTTTTTCTTAAGAGTTTGAAAATAGTATTATTCCATTGTGTTCTTGCCCCTCCTTTCTAATGAGAATTCTGCATACAATCTAATTATTATTTCTTTGTAAATACTTTCTTTTTCTTTCTGGTTGCTTTTTAAGATTTTCCTCTCCATCTTGGGTATCCACTGGTACCCTAATGTGACTGGTTACTTTAGGCTTTGTTTTTATTAAACCTTTTCTATATTCAGTATGTTTCTTTTTTTCTGAAGACACCTTTTGATATAATTCATTCTTAAACAGAATCTAATTTGATATTTAATTGTCCTTTGAGGTTTTTTCTTAATTTTTTCTATTGAAGTATTAATTCCACACACTGAAATACATAGTCATTAAGTGTGCAGGCTAATGAGTCTTTGCAAATGAATATTTACTTGTGCAAGCATCATACTTGTCAAGATAAGGAACATTTTCATCCCTGCAGAAAGTTCCTCATGTCCCACTTTTTCAAGTCCTCTTTTTTCCCCACACACAATATATAGATTGTTAAAATTGTACTCTCTGATCTTTGATTTTTATAATGAATTTAAATATCTATTTTATATCTTTTAGGTTGTTCCATTATTTTTAGGTTTTTGCATGCCAGTTAATACTTGCAACTTCTGTTTGCTCCTGATGATGGTTGTCATTGCATGGTATATTTTTAGCAGATTTTTTGTTAACTATGGGAGACCATATGCTCAGGAGGATAGACATGTCCCTATATAGAAAGTCAATTCATTTTTGCGAGGTTTCAAATGGATTTGTAGGAGCTTGTCTAGTTTTTGTGTTAAAATTTCAATTTGGGATTACTAGACCACCACTAGGAAGTGTAAATTTAGGCTTTATATCTTTTCAGATTGAAGTTCCATTTGTTAACAGATTATACCCTCTGTATCCATTTCCTATTGATGTTGTAACAAATTATTAATATCACAAATTTCATGGCTTAAAATGATACAAATTTGTTCTCTGACTATTCTGAAGGCCAGAAGTCTAAAGTGAGCCTATAGGGCTGAGTTCCTTCTGGAGGTTCTAGGGGAGAATTGTTTTCTTAGCTTTATCAACTTCTAGAAACCACCTGCATTCCACGGCTTGTGGCCTGTTCATGTAAAAAGCTAGCAGTTTAGCATCTTCAAATGTCACTCCCCATCTTCACTTCTGTTGTCATATTACCTTCTGTACCTGTGTCTTTGATCCTTTCATATCCCTCTCATAAGGACCCCTGTGATTATATTGGGCCCACTCATATAATCTAGGATAACATCCCATGTTAAGATCTCTCAATTAAATCAATCTTTAAAGTCCCTTTCACTGTGTAAAGTACAGGCGGAGCATTCCTAATCTGTAAATCCCAAATCCTCCCAAATCTGAAACTTCTTGAACCTCGACATAACACCTAGATTCCCCCATGTAGGCAAACATGCATCATTCACATGGGTGGGTGAGATCCTGGTACCTTTACTTTCTGATGGTTCAGTGTACACAAACTTCATTTCATGCAGAAAATTATTTAAAATATTGTATGGAATTACCTTCAGACTTTGTATATAAAGTACATATAAAACATAAATTAATTTCCTGTTTATATATGGATCCAATCTCCAAGATATCCCATTATGTATGTGCAAATATTCCAAAATCCATAAACTTTTGAAGTTTGAAGCACCTCTGGCCCCAAGCATTTTGGATAACAGATACTCAAGGTGTAATATATTTATAGAGTCTGGGGAGTGAGACTTTAACATTTAATGGGGAGCATTATTTAACCTACAAGGCCTCCCTTCTCCAAATTTTAGAGATAATCCACTTCTTTAACACTTGCATGTGCTAAGGGTGGAGTTTTACTATCCATGTGTCTCATGTTGCATTCCTCTATTATCCCAATTTTAAACCAGGGTTTTAAAGTTTTTGCCTCATGTCTCATCTGTCTCTGCAGTCTATTCAGATTTACTTACCAGCCCCCAGAGGTGCTTTCTTGCACATTTCCAGGAAGTACATTTACATTAGATAGGATATGAATGGCACCTTCTACAGTTGTGCAGCCTGACATTAGAGCCAGCAATCAGGGCTCATGTCTCTATGCTTTCCATCCACCGTCAGTGGATGGAACCTTACTACTCTGACTTAGCACTTTTGTTTTTCAAGCTCAGCTATATACATGTGTTCACAAATAACTGGTATTTTTCTTTCCTTTTGTTTAACCAGCATTTTTGTGGCTGTAAAGAGAAGGCTTAGTCCACCATGTTGTTGGAACTTCACCTTCATTTTACAGAGGAAGAAAGGGCTTTCCATATAAGTGAAATGACTTACCTGAGAACATGACTAATAAATTACCAAATCACAGCTAGAACTTTGGTGTCCTGATTCTGACACAAAAGTTCTTTTATAAATCTTAATAACAGTGCTTGTATTATGATTATTCCTGTTATCACTGATACTCATTATTAAGTTGCCAGATTACACAAGAACCTGATGAAAACTGTATTGTTGTATGTCATTGTGAACTGCAACACGTATACAATAAAAATTCATTTATTATTGAACCATTTTTTGAGATATATCATTAAGCTAGGTACTAGGTATACAAAACTGAATGAGACATATCTGCCATCGGGGTGTCATAGTCTAATAGAAGAAATAGGTACATAAACAGATAATTGCAATGCATTGTGCCCGAGTATCATCTGAATTCAAGATACAGTTGAGCTGTTGTGGAAGGTGGGATTGATTAGATGGAGAGGAGAGAGAATGGGTTCAGGATGTTTAATCTTAAAATAGTTATTACTGGATAGATGGCTGGATAGGATTGAGGGATGCATAGATGGATAGTTATATGACAAAGCAGACATAGTAAGCTATTAATTGTAGAATCTAGAAAAGATTCTACATCTTTTCTAGAGCAACAGTTCTACACAGTTGCTCACTGTATCAGTCTTTCAACGTTTGTCTATGTTAGAAAATTTTATAATAAATGGTTGGGGAAGTATTATCTTCATCTTTATTAAAGCTATCATTCATGGAGTGCTTAGTGTACCAGGTATCTTTAAGAGCTTTGCATGATTTAACTCATTTAATTCCCATGTCATCTGCAAGATAAGTACTATCATTATCCCCATTTTACAGGAAGTTGGGCATAGAGAAGTTAAGTAACTTGTTCAGGCTCATACAGTTAATAAGTGGACAACCCATGATACCAGGCTGCCTGACTCTAGAATTTTCACTCTTAACTTTGACAGAGCTATCTCTAAAAGATTGAGAGGATTTTAAAAAAATAAAGTGGGTAGGGATGAGGAAGCATTACAGGCAAAGAGAGCATGTATTTGCATAGATGGGTAAAAAATAGCATGGATTTTTCAAGGAAAAGATAATCATGGGTGGTGAATGGAATATGAAACATAAATCATTGAGCAAGGGAGGTTATTGGGGAGTTGGAAGGACTCTGTAAGAGTTGGCCATATTTGGCTTTACCAGGTAGCTGAGAGGGATCCATTGAAGGATTTTTAAAAGGAGGATTGTGTGTTTAGATCTCTGTTTTGAAATGGGAGCTCTGATATCAGTGTGGAGAGTGGATTTCAACTAAAGCTTTTCATTTTTTATTTATTTCCAGGTGAAAAATGCTACAACAAAATAGAACAGTTTAGAGATCAATAAATGGTACAAGTAAAGTGTCTGGAAGGAGCTCTCTGCTTCCTTAATAGAGAGTGCATTCTGCAGAAGTCAAAAGTGACCCTAATCTGAGAAGTGTAGTATTTTTAGCACTAGTAGATATGAAGAGGGATGTCTCGTTTTCAGTTTAAGACATTATTAATGAGAAGACTGATTTTCCAGGTTTATCCTGACAGTTTCCCTCTTCCTTTCAAGAAGAAGTGAAGTTCACAGTTTTCTACCATCTTCATGTTTTCTGGATCATATAGCTTTTGTGACTAGCTTGATTAGTTGCCATTGGCTTCTGTTTCTGAGAAAAGTTCAGAAGCCTAGTATTTCCTGAATGGCTTCTGTTGCCACCACTTCTCATGTTGTGTGAGAGGGTTGAGTGAGGGGGTGGGACCCTTTAAGAAAAGAAATCGAGAGATGAGTTATACAGATTACTGAAGTTTAACCATATCTGGGTATTTTCTAACCATTCTTATAAAAAATGATTCAATCAGTGTTCATCAATGTATGCTAAAACTACTGAGTGAAATGCTCTTGCAGAAAACTATATGCAATCTCAAAGTAGCTTCCAAATATTGTTGACAAGTTACAAAAGTAAAATGATACCTTTCCATTTAAATAACAGACAAATATTGTGATCAAACATTACCATCAACAACAGGACAAACTGGCCATACCTTCCTCCTCTATGTAGTATTCTTCAAAACACTTGAATTAATCACAAAAAAAGCAACCAGAAAACTGCAAATTGAATTACATTCTATAAAATAATGGGCATGGGCTCTTCAAAAATGTCAATGTGATACAAGACAATAAAAGGTTGGGAAACTGTTCTCTACAAAAGGAAGGTGTGACCACAGGAAAGCACTGCATGATCCCTGATTCGGTCTTGGGTCACAGAAACAGGAAACAAACAAAACAAGAACCCACCCAGCTGTAAAGGATGTTATTGGGTCGATTTGGAAAATTTGAGTATAGACCATGTGGTAAATGGTAGTTTTGTGGCAATGCTGAATTTCTTGAATTGGTTCATTGTATTGTGGTTATGGAGATGAATGTTGTGGTCTTTCTGGAGAAGCTTTATTTGGTGTATTCTTGGGAGAATTATTTACTGACAGAGTGTCATGATGTCTGCTATTTTCCCTCAAATGACTTTCTAAAAATGAGTATTACAGAGAGAGAAGGAAGGAGGGGAAGATCAGAGGCAGAGAGTAAAAACAGAAAGCAGATATCAAAATATTCATATTAGTTGTAGGTCAAAGGCATATGGGTATTCATGTGCCATTCTTTCAACTTTTCTGTAAGTTTGAAATTTTTCAAAAAAAAAAAATTAAGGAGAAATGGGAATCCAGATGATCAAGTTCAAGTGGAATATTATATAGTCTTATCCAAAGTTAATTACATCTTATGTATTATTTTAGACCAATCCTGTCCAACAGTTTCAAAGTTTATACATTTGCTTTAATTTATACCAGCCTGTTGTAAATTTGCAAACTGTTTAAAAATTGCAAAGACCTAGATAAATATATCCGTTAGCATAAGGGTGGCCATGTACTTTAAAATTACATGTGATTATGTGGCTGTGTCACCAAGATTACATTAATTGCATATTCTCAGAATTAAAGGTTGATTTGCCTATATTTGACATTTGCTTGCAATGTTACTACATCATATAGGTAAAAGAAGGTAGAAGGGTAATGAATTTTTTCAGGTTTCCCTGAAAAGAGCTTTTAAAATTTCTACTTAAAGAGAAACTTGAACTCTGCTTTACGCTCTGATTTACGTGTGTTCTAAAATTAAGCCTTTCATCTGTATCTGGGAATCAGTTGGGGAAAAAACATTAACCCATTTTCTGAAAGCATGTAGGAAGAAAAGCGGGCATCTTTTTCCTCTTTTCACTCCATAAAATATATGTAAGGATAGGTTTTGCCCATTTTAAACAGACACTCCTTTTTTTTTTTTTTTTTTCCTAATGTAAAACTATGGTAATCTTAACAAATATAGAACATTTTAGATTTAGCTTTGTTTCTGCCAGTTTTCCTCATTTGGACACCTTCCTTCTTATTTTGTTCCATCTGCACCGGATCTAAGGAGAAACACTTTCCCTTTAAGAAACAAAGGTTAGCTGTGACTCCTCTCATGTAAAAGCCTGAAGAAGGCTTTTTGTAGTTGATGGAAGGATTGCCAAAGAATAAAATGAAAAGCCCCTGCCATCTACCTAGCGCCTACACTCCCTGGAGCCGACAAAAGAGCTCAGTACCAGAGCCAAAGAGTCCATGGAGTACCACATTAGTGAAAAAGCCGATTATAAATAATAATGACCTTAGTGGATGATGAGAAATGCACTAAAGTTTTTCTGAGCCAGACAGAATGATATAGGGGATACAATATAAATACATAGAAGTCTATAAGGGAAGCAGATGCTGAGAGATTCAATTTCTTCCTCCAATAATTTAAATTGAGGGTGAGTTAGTAGGTGCTCAATAAATATTTGTTGACTGAGTAAACAAAAGCAGTCTAACAACGGATTTCCTAATGAAAGTTCATGAATTGAAGCATGTTTGCGTTGCATCCCAACTCTGTATTAAAACTGTATCTATTTCAGGAGTAAGATCAGAATCCTGATAGCGGAACATGCAAAATGTTGCCCATCTTTTTAGGGACAATCATAGAGATAGAAGGAAAATGGATATTTGGAAGTACATGGAGCTCACTTTGCCTATGAATTGTGTGCATTTCGAGGTCGGAGACAGGAGAGGGAGGGCAGGAGAGGCTGTAATGAGATTTTTTTTTTTTTTTGTAGTGATACTTGGTTTTCTGAGGCATAATGTAGTGAGGAGAGAGGGCCTTGACGTTTTTATTTAGTGATCATTTCTCCAGTCATTTGTTCTGAGGCTCATGTTTGGTTTTGCATTGATAGACTTGGAGTTATAGGACATTCTTGGCTTTTGAACTAGCTCATTGTGCTTAATGTAGTAATTTTTGTGAAAGCATACTGAAACGTCTAAAATAACTTCCAAGACAAAACAGTTTAGTACAGTTACTGCAGCTATATGTAGAGCAACAACATTTATACTTAGTCGGTTTTAATCTCAGCACTCAGTTCTTCATTATTGCAACTATAAGAAACCCATCATACTTCCCTTGGGTCAGGGTATCTTCAACATGGCACTGGTAACATATTGAGCTAGATAATTCTTTGCTGTGGGGGCTGTCCTGTGCTTCGTAGGATGATAACAGCCAGTAGCAACCCCTACCCTAAGTTTTAACGACCAAAAATCAGTGTTTTTTTTTTTTTTTTTTTAAACTGTCTGTTTTTGTTGGAAGGAAAATCAGAATCTTCTGAGGAAAAGGATTTTTGTTCTCTTCTTGGATGACAAGAAAATTGGCTTGTGTTGGCTGGGTGCAGTGGCTCATGACTGTAATCCCAGCACTCTGGGAGGCTGAGGTGGGCGAATCACAAGGTCAGGAGTTTGAGACCAACCTGGCCAACATAGTAAAACCCCATTTATACTAAAAATACAAAAAATTAGCCAGCCATTGTGGCGGGTGCCTGTAATCCCAGCTACTTGGGAGACTGAGGCAGGAGAATCACTTGAACCTGGGAGGTAGAGGTTGCAGTGAGTCGAGATTGTGCCACTGCACTCCAGTCCAGGCAACAGTGAGAGACTTTGTCTAAAAAATAATAATAATAATAAAATAAAAAAGAAAATTGGCTTTTTTTTTTTAGTCATTAAAATAAGGATAAGTCAGTTCTACCCCAAAAAGTAAATGAGAAGTAACACTCATAAAACAATTTGTTCGCTCTCTCTTTGCTTCTCCCTCTCCACATACAAACACCCCAAATTTTTTGCTAATAGTGGCTAAAAATTTCTGAGCAGTTAGTGGTAGATGAATATCAAGGCATATTGCACCCTTTTATCTAGCTCATAGGTCAATTTGATGTCATATTGACGTAATTATTTAAATGGGCTATTTTCTCCACAGACTGTTTTAATTTCATGACCCTAGTCTCTGGGTCATTGTTATTAGAATCTGATTACTTCCTGGAAAATTAATATGGCCACATACTTTCTTATGTGCATCCATACTTATGGCTTACTTCTTGAATATTTTATCACTGGCTTCATTGCTTTTGGTTGGAAAAGAAAGTTCAGTCATTGCTGCATAGATTATCATTCCAGTAGGTGCCCTGGGCAGCAATTTCTGAACCATCCCTTTTAAAATTTTGTTCCCAGCTGGAGAAATGTCACAGTTGTCTCAGCTTTTGACTCTGACTTTTAGTGAGAGATGCAAGGAATGGGAAAACACTTTCAAGAAGAAGCAATGAGCAGTTGTGTGCACATCTGGAGACTTATTGCTGAAGAGTCCAAAGCATTTAAAAATATTGATTAAGCCTCAAACTGTTGGGAAATTGTTCCCATAACTTTCATTCTGCCCCTAGATTTGCTGAGGTTCGGAGCTGTATTTAACTTGGTGAATCTTGTGTAATGTCCAGAAAGAGACCTCAGGAGCCCATCCCCCAGGTTCTTATTAGCCTTGACAAGAGTGTTGTTAAAATTGCAGACTCTTCACAGTTCCAAAGAGACACCGGTTCTTGCTGTTTCAATACCAAGTCTAAAACAATCTCTGTGTATTTTGGCTTCTAAAATATATTCTGAGGTAAAATAGCAGGTTCTACTGTCTTTGAGAAGACCATTTCTTTTGTTTGTAGTAATTAGTCATATTGGTCTCTTTTTTCCTTCTCTTTGTTTGTACTTTAATGTTGACTATTCCCTTTAATGAAAAAAAAAAAAAATCAGGCATTTCCCAGATTTAGGATTTTATTATAAACACTTCATATTTTAAATCTTGTATCTCTGGGGAGAAATGTATGAAGAATTGATGGAAGTTGGGAAATTTTTAGTTAGTAATTAACACCTATCATTATAAACAAGTGCAAATCACATGATGCCAAAGTGAATCTATTACATACCATAATCAAAGATTAATCAAAGTAATTACCAGGCAAACAAGGATTGAATAGAACTTAAAACCAATTAAACTATTTATTTCAGCTGTACTACTGAATAAACACTTTAGTATTTTAATTTGCTCCCCCTTTCATTTGCTTCAGCAATATGTTTGCTAATATAACTGAAATGCACAATTGCTATTTAATTAACCTATTTTTGTCAGCACCTCACGTGAGCTGGGTGAAGTAGATGTGCTAAAGTCTCAATAATAATGCGCCTGATAAAAATAACAAACATGAAATTTGTGCCAGTTGTTTTACAAGTTTTGACAAATGTAACAATATCTGAAGAATAAAAGAAACTGGTTACCTTACAGAAATTGGATTGAAAGTAGTTAAAAAATACGTTGAACCAACACAAAATTACTCAAAAGTTTAGTAAACTTTCAAAAATGTATAATTGCCTTGTTTCTTTGTACCCCACTTTGCATATTATTACCATTAACTATTGATAATAAACCTATTCGAGGGCATGTATCTGTTTTGGGGATAATTGAGTTGATAATTGGCACAGAAGGGTTTGGTAGTGCACATCTTTTACCCAATCATGTATCTTTTGGGAGAGATACTTTTCTAGCTATTGAGTAAGGCATCATGAACGTGTTGATCCATTTTGCTTTTATTCCCTAAAACAATTAAAACCCTAACATAGTTTGGGTGGTCTTGACCTCAATGATACACATTTTTTTCACAAAAGATAACATAACTGACCATGTGAAGAGAAGCCTCACCTTTCTCTACCTTTAGATAGTAGGGATGAAAGAAAGAAAGATGGAGAAATCCACATTAAATATAAAGACTCTTTCCCCACAAAATCCCAGAGCTCTTCTGATTGGCACCATGAAGACAAAACATTCTGATTGGATTTTTGGTTCTTCACTCAGGTGTTTTACTATCAGGTAGACACAGATTTTGTACAACTAGATAAGACCATTTCCTGCCTAAGCTGTCTTTTTTTCCCCACGCATTTAAAATTTACTCACACTTACTGACCATGATGTTTCAAGTTTTCTGAAAGAGCTCGTTAGCAGCCAGTTGATCGCTGGCCCCCAAAGGTAATAAAAACCCTCTATCCCCAAATTTGTGCCAGTCAAAAAAGCATGAATTTATTTCATTCCCATTACCTCAGTGCTATTATGAGGTGTAAGCACCTTTTTAATGAAGGTCTGTTTTCTAGATCTTAGGACAATAATAGAATGTCACATTGTAAGGCTTCTCAGAGGTCTGCAAATAAACAAAGCCCTTATTGTACAGAAAAGAAAACTAGGACTCACAAAGGTGTAGACCACCTGTTTGTTGCAGCAAGATGAGGATTAGAACTCAGATTTCTGATTCCCTTAATGTTCCCCCTTCTTTATCATGCAGGCTCCTTAACTACTGGCTGCTTTGCCTGTGGTGGTCTTTAAATGATCACACGGGTGCCTTAATCACAGCCTTTTCATGAATGACACAGGAGCTGAGTCTCCCTTTTTCTAAAATGGAATGTTTTATATCCATAACCCAGACTTGCTTAACTAAGGTCAAATTTACATAAACAAATGTCTTCGGGGGCCAGCAGGTAGCATATCTAGGCAAAAGTGGGTGTGGCAACATTTTGATAAAGTGCAGAACACATGTTCTGTTTAAAAATGTTCACATTCAAATTCTCAAATCTCTCTATTGCCAAACCAAGCATGTCAACAGGCTACTAGTTTATAACCCCTGACTGCACCATGAAGCAGACAGAGTAAGGAAGAATGTTCTTAGTTATGCAAATGGAATCCACATCACCAGTTACTTTTAGAATACTAGATGTCCTAAGTGTGCCATGCCAAACCCTTTTGCTTTGAATGCCCTGGACTTCTAGTACTCAATGAAGAGGCACGACTTGGGCAACGTAAAACACCCCCATAAACACCAGCTTTAGTTCAGCCAGTCTCCCAAAAGACTAACTCTGAAAAGAACATACACGTGCATGTCGCATATAATCCGTAGAATAGATGATGCTGCTGCCCATAACCTTCCTGGGAGCTGCTGAGAATCCCTAACAGACAAACCAAATCAAAGGGCAAACCCACCATATGTACCGAACAACCAGTGTAATTATATTCTGTAGTTGAGGAATTACATAAATTGCCCTTTGGGAAAGAAGCCTTAATCTCCACCCCTCCCCCGAAATCTGTAAACAGCTGTGTGAGCCTCGGTGTATTTTTGAAAGGTTGAACACATTTGATCGGAGAACCAACTTGATTTCCTAATCAGGTTCGATGTGAGGAGAGCCAGTTAGAGATGTGTGTGATTCTCCCAGTGTGCGTCTTTGATTCATGTGCTAATTATGTCGATCCTTTGGGGAACACAGCCAGGAAGCTGGGTCCTCCTTGATTAATGCTGGCGGAGAGCCATGCAGCGCGCAGCGGAGAGCAGTTCAGCATCTCTAGTCCCAGCTGAGAATATGGTCCCATTATCTCCCAGCTGCCTAAGCAATCCATAAGGGCCTGTTCTGCGTGGATGATCAGTGTAGTGGAAGCAGGGACTTGCTGAGAGCTGAAATCTCTGTTTGATTTGCTGTAACATGTAAAGCGAAACTGGGACATTTTACTTTACAGTCTGTAAGTACCAGGTTTTTCCCCCCTCTTTTTCCCTACAGCTCCATGTGAATGTGACTTTGCAAGCTGCATTTGATTTTCTGTTCCATTGCTCTTTGTTGAATCAAGCTGGTGAGGTGGAGTGTAATCTGTTTAGAGCTTGCTGTTTCTGTTAAATCTTATATAATTGATTCATACAAGGAAATAGGAGCCTTTCAGAATGCTTTTATAGAAGTTAGAAATTATTGGCTTTGTTTTTAATTTGGGAGCATAGTTGCATTATCTTTGGTGCCAGGATGATTAGAGCATATATTTATCTTCTTCTGTACCTCTGGCCATTGCAAGAAAAATGTAAGTAAAACTAATATGTATATATAAAGAGGTAGTCTTATATGCATGCCTGTATAAAAGAAGTGTCTCTATTTCCAGAATTTAAATTTAATAGTTTATTTTGCTGTTCTCTGCTGCCACTAAGAAAGGCAAAAACCGAAAAGTTTATCTTGTTTTTCAGTTGCATGCTGTTTAGGAACTTTGTCATGGAGGTGGGCAAGATAACTATTAGGAATATTTGCAAGTATAAACTGTATATCTCCTTTTTTAAGAGGCAGTATATAAAATAAGAGTCTGTGTTTAGCCCCTTATTGCTTTTGAATGTACCACTTTTTAAGAAGTAATGTGAATTAAAAAAAAAAAAACACTTTAAATTTGGTTCATTTATCTTTTTATGTATCCCCCAATGCCATCTATCAAATTAGTATTTGTTATTCATGCAACATAAATTCATTGTAAAAATGCCATTAGAATTTAATATTGTTAATAATGTTTGTGTGATGTCTTTCAAATGGTCAATTCCTTAGTGAAATTAAAGATTGTTATCACCGTGGAAAGGGATTTGTGGATTTTTCTGTTTCCCTAACCTAAATATAAATCACACTTTTCTTTTTGGATTGAAAGTAGAATAATTGAGCTGTTGTAAAAATTGAATTTGAATAAAAGTGGCTTGAACAACATGCACCTGTGGCCAGAGCTAATGTGAACCAAAATGAACTTAAAATCATTAATACCTGAAAAGGGGAATTGAAGTTTCCACACTGAGCTTGAGACCATGGAGCCTGAAGATCCCATAATTTCCAGAGTAGGAAATACAATTTCCCTGAGTAGGCAGTAAGTCTCAAGGCAGAGAAGAACCACAGGCTGTGAAGTATGGAAGCATTTCACTGGTGAGGACAGAGTATGTTCTCATTAGATTTGGTTGAGAGGAACTGTGCAAGAGAGAGAAGACTCAAAATAGATGGTTGTCTACATGAGCATAGGCATTTTCAGAGCTTGAGATTTGGAGGGAAAATGATCACAAACCAGTACAGAATGCTTAACATCTGCTAAATTGAAGCAAAAGACGGACTCTGGTACCTCTGAGTAGCAAACAGTCCCAGGGCTGTCCTTGCCAAGTAATCGGTTCTCTGGAAAAAAGTAAGTCTGCGAAAAGGTCTGCTAATGAAATCTGAAGTAACGGCAAGTGGTTTTGATGGCTATATCGTCCCTAAACAAAAGGCTAGCCTCATGCCTTCTTACAAAACTGAACTGACTTTTGTGAGTGATGATTCCTGGTGAACCCTTAGCTATATTTTTAAATAATTGTTAGTGTTTCACTGACTACTGCAAGTATATGATCTTGTGCAAGATGTGATCTTGTTTTAAAAGGGTGACAAGAACAGAAATAGGGTTAGTTAAGGTCCAGTGATTTTTTTTTTAAACAAATGCTTAATTTGTATCTACTCGATTGAGTAAATACTGTGTTCTTTTGAGTTTTAATTCCTTCTTTCTTTCTTTCTTTTTTTTTTTTTTTTTTTGGTCAACCCCTTTATTTGTATTTAGCAGAAACTATTGCCTTCTGTAGAGGAGTATCTTCCCAATGTAGTTAAATTTGATTTTTATTTTCCATTCAAATATATAGAAATTTCAACTCATACCTTACAATGTAAAACATTTTTGTAGCCAGTCACCACGAAGCTCAGAGAGGTATTTGCAAGATTTATAGTTTGCGTCTATTACTTTCGGAATGTTTAGATAATTTTATAAAATTGGGACACTGTCTCCCTAGTTGTTTGTGCTTAATCTGCAGGAAAATGGATTGAATGCTCCAGGAGTTAGTTTAGGGTATGTGTCTTCTTGACAGATCGGGAAGCCAGATGGGTGTTACATATACCTTGTAAGAGGTACTTGTAAAGCCATAACAATTTGGTCTTCAAAATACATTTAAAGTGCTATGAAAGAGAATAAAGGAAAAGTCTTGAATTGTATATGTAAAGGTAGTGTATCTCTGTATGTGTTTACATGCATAAAAATCTACCCAGCAACATTGTGGACAATTTCTGTGCTACCAGCTCTTTAATTCCTAGAAAGCTCTGGGGTTGCGCAAAGTGGAAAGAATTTTGTAAATTGGGATATATCAGCAGAGAGTTAAATCCCCTTGCATTCTTTGTTTTGGATCCTTGGCAGACTGTTTTGTTTGACCCCAGAGCTGCTGGGTTAAGCACAAAGAGGACGTTATAACATCCTCAGCAGCATTTGGAAGCAGGACCTCTGCACACAACTCATACCCTAACCTTCCTTAACACCTTAGGGCAGCCACTGTGAAGCAAGGAATGCAGTTCTGTGAACTGTCTCCATGATGACAAGTTAAAAAGTGAATATGAGCTGGGTGTGGTGTCACAGGCCTGTAATCCCAGCTACCAGGGAGGCTGAGGATGGAGGATAGGTTAAGCCTAGGAGTTTGAGGCCAGCCTGGGTAACATAGTGAAACTCCGTCTTAAAAAAAAAAAAAAAAAAAAAAAAAGTGAATATGACTGAATGAAAAATAATTAATTTAGTAACTGTAATAATGTTGGATGATTTTAAATGTTAGCAAGGCTTAACTATGCTTTGTCAAAATATATACTCCATTGGTTAGTAACAGTGAAAGCTTGAGTTAACCTCCTTTAAGATGCTGTGCAACTCTAACAAGGTGTTTTACCTCTCTGTGCCTCAATAGTCCCCAGTAAAATGAAGTATGATTTCTGTGATCCTTCCTAGGTTAAGAAAGTTATGAACTCATGACACCTTATTCTAACTGGGCACTCATGCTTGGAACATCCTTCACATTGCCTAGGGACAGGGTGACGTGACATAACTGTCATTTTAAACAATATTTCACTAGGATGTTTCCATTTTTTCTTCCTTCATTTCTCTTTCTTTCTTCCTCCCTTTTTCTTCCTTCCCTTCCCTCCATCTTCTTCTACCCCTCCCTCTTTTTCTTTCTACACCTCTCCTTCTCCCTGTCTGTCCTGTTCCCTGTTCCCCTCTCCCTCTGCCTCCCGCTCTCCCTTTTTCATCAGTGAATTGTCCTCAAGTCAAGTATGACTTTAGAAACAAGGTTGGGATTGTCTGCTCATTTGCATAACCTGTTTGCTATTTTCTCTGATGATAGTTCATTGAAGTATCAATGACTTACTGATATACTGCTCTGTTATGTATTAGAATTACTTAGTTTTAGGCATGTATGTGCAGCAGGGACCCTGAAAGTTATGCTACATATGTAAGTGTGTATAGATTGCCCATGTTAATTTTTAAAATAACAGTGTTATTAATCTTATACTCTGAATTGAAGGTGATTAAGGTGAAGGATTCATCTTAATGTATTAAGCTAACAATATTTAATTTAAAAATAAAACAAGTTCACAAATGATAGCCCATTTCAAGGTAGCAGGATATTAAAGAGCTTGATTTTTAAAAAGAGAAAATACGTTCACTGAATGATTTGATTTTTCATAAGAAATTGTCAAACAGTATGGAAAAATAAAAGGCATATATCATTTTATTAACAGATACCTATCGACATAATCAAGTAAGCAACTTTGTAAAACATGAGATAAAAATATTTGATGGAAAGTTTTTTTTAATGATACATTTCTTGTAATCTTAGGATTGTTTATCACTAGATAAGTCCTCTTAATTGAAAACAACAGATGATGGAGTCACTAAACCTATCACTAATGAGTGCTTCTTGATATACTCAAACCAAATTGTGAATACACTTCATTTGAGTATCTTTACTGTAGATACTGGAAAAAGCTAAATTAATTTCAGAATTTATCCTTGTAGGACAAGGATTGTAGTGCTTTTTGTTTCTTCCACTATTAGACGGAATAAATGGAATGGCACAAAAATTTACAGACTAATATTTTACTGTACAATTGACTCTCTCTCTCTATATATATAAATATATATATACACTTATAAATATTTTTTAACATCAAGTGTACTCCAAGATGGATGATAAGTGGCCATTTGATGACAGTAATAGCTTGGATGGGCTCATCTTATTTCAGATCAGGGTAGTGTTATGACAGCTTTTAAATGTTGAAATATTCATTTTTCTCTCCATTTTTATTATTGGGAGGTCTCTATATGTGTCTTACTATTCTGGAGTTTGAATATTAATGTTATTCCTTACTGAACTTGTAAACTATATTTGATGCATATATATGCGTGTGTATGTGTGTATATACATATACATATATATATATATATATATATTTGATGCAGAGTATAAAATTAATTTTCCAGATCTCATAAAACTGAGTAGATATCCTGGCTTTTTAGGCAGCAGGCCTATTGTAAGTAGAATCCATAATGTGAAATAATTTGTTTTATCGTCGTGCATCCATCTATGACCAAAATGATTTTGTACTTAGGAACTATTTCAATGCAAACTATATAATACTGACAGATAATATTTGATAATTTGTGGCTCTCAAATCCTTGATTATAAAGTTACCAAGCAGCTTCAAGGACATTGCTTTTGGTTTTAATCTAGTACCTCTGTTGACTTGAGATGTTCAATTCAATATTACTTAGTTAATAGCTCCAGTGGCTTATCAGCCTTTTTTATTGTATAGTTAAAAAGGTAAAGTAAATTGGACATAGACATGACTCCAGGGCATGTACATGGCTTCATGTCTTCACCTCTATTCCAAAGTAAGAATGGAAGTCCGTCTGCATTTTCGCATGAAATTTCTCTATGTTTTAATGGAGAAATGGGGTGATTTAAAGTTGAGAGGAACATGTCAGAAGGAGCTGCAAAGGAATAAAGTGTTTCTTATGGTTAGATATAAAATGCAGGGCTATCCATTCTGAAGATATGACAGAATTTAGAGAAACTGACTATGCCAGGCATTTGGCAAAGGGGACTAAAAGAGACAGATTTAATGCTTGCCAGAAGGAAACCCTATATCAGTGGATAGAAATTTGAGTGCCCTGCAAGCAAGCAACAACAACAAAAAAATGTAAATAAGGAAGTAGAGGAATGACTGTATTGTGGTTGGAAGAGATGTGGTTTCATTCTTCAAAGGAAAATTGTGGTGAGTGAGTGAACTATATCAAGTGTAAGGGCATTGGGACTAATTCCAAAATATTTGGCATAGGTATATCTCAGTTACTGTGAAATAATTAAGAAATTTGTATCAGTGAAGAGATAGAGAAAAATGAGCACTGTTGGATTTGACTCTACTGGCTGACACACTTTAAAAATGTAATTATCTTAAATGAAGTGGGTATTGTGGCACCGTAGTTAGTCTGTCTTATTTCAGTGAGGGTTTCTGGAGTAGTTAGTGGGGATATTCCATCTAGTTCAGTAGATATTGATGAACATGTATTTATGGAATCTGTATAGCAGTTTTTACAGGCTGCTAGTAAATTACCTTGCTCCTACTCCCAATGTCTGTGTTTCTGATCCACCACTCCTCCCTCCAATGATCTATATTACCCCAAATAGTCCTAGGAGATGGTGTGAGAAGACTGAGTTTGAGGAGGTTGATTTTATTAAATCACTTCAACCTTTCAGAGAGCAAATAAGTTCTTACTGTAGGGTGTAATGCCATGCAATACTGAATGACTTCTTGAAGTCATTTCACTTCACTTTTCCTTTACCCAGCACTTTATCCACAGTAATATGTTTAGGTCTTCCAAGCATTTAGATAAATAACCTT
The DNA here is from genome assembly GCF_002776525.5 of Piliocolobus tephrosceles. Lineage (NCBI taxonomy): Eukaryota > Metazoa > Chordata > Mammalia > Primates > Cercopithecidae > Piliocolobus > Piliocolobus tephrosceles. Next base: position 58,604,404 of record NC_045435.1, on the reverse strand, counting down.
GTCTGATGGACATGGACTCAATGAGTCATACCACTAATTAAACACAGCATTTGCAAGAACTTTGCCTCCTCACTGGTTAGAATTCATTGTATATGTGTGTGCCTTTTAGATGGGTAAAGTTGTTCACACACAGGCATAATGCTTGACTCCAGGGGTGAAAACCACCATCTCTCAGAAGAGAACAAATCATGTGTTCAAACATGGTCTCTGGCATCTTTATGATGTGTGTGTTAAGTGTGAATCTGGTAATTTAAGGTGTGTGACTCCTACTTCTATCCAGCTGTCTGGCTTTGTGCTTAGAGAGAAGAATAGCAACAGATTTAGACTGACACAGCCCTTCCCTAGAGTCCCCCTCCCCTACCTCTCCCTGCAGGAATCCACAAGGGTATTCAGTTGATTGCTGCTGTTAACCTCTCTTGTAGTATTATATTTCTTGTTGAAAGTACCTTTTGTGGCATGTGAGTACATTTAAGAGATGTGAAAGCTTTAAAAATGGCTTTACTTTTAAACTTTCTTACCTAAATTATTAGGAGGAAAACAGTTTCTTTCTTAGGTTAATGTGTGTGTGTGCGCATACATGCACACGCACACATCTAAGGTAAGCTCTTTGCAAACCTTTAATGTTCATCAAGGTCTGTGACTAAATGAAACATTGGTTATAATAGGATTTTTTTTCCAAATCATTTTCATAATACATCAATAATACTCAGAATGTTCATGTAAAGTGATAGATTGAACTATTTCACTTGAGAAACATTCCTGATGTTGCACATGACAGTCTTCAGTCTCAAAATAATCTAGAAAATAAAATTAGGAACATGTCTGAAAGTCTGGTTAAGGCTCTGATAATTCCTCTAACGTATCTGTTTTGGTGAACTTTGAGCATCGTAGAGTTTTCTCAGAGTGTGAAATAAATACCTCTGTTAGAACGTTTGATAATCTGAGAGTACTCAGAAATGTTTAATAGATATGTTAAAGATAAAAAATATATAACTAGTAAATAAAACATATAGTTTTACAGATAGAATTGTTTAGCCCATGGCTAAATGGATAAATTTTAAGAAGTTGTGATAAGCAATTTTGGAAGCGATTCTTGAATGTAACAGAACTTGTGATGATGGTGTGGAAGTTTAGGGAAGGTAAAACTTTGCCTGTGGGCCTGAGACTTAAATCTACATAAAACAGACTAATAGGAGAAGAGCATACAGATGTTTCACATTTACGAAGACCCAAGGAAGTGGCAAAACCTAAGTGCTTCTATATTAGGTTGAACAAAGACAGGCAATTGTGGGAAAATAACTAAAATATATGGGGCAACTAAAGAAAAATAAGAGTTATTTTAACTAGATCTGTTTGTATGGAATTCCCTTGGTTTTGACTCCCTGTCTCTGGTGATAGGATTGTTTCTTTTATCCTGGTTTAGAGAAGACATCTTTCACATGGGAGTTTTACCTCCTGCTTTGACAATGAAAAGGGAAGATCATCTTGCCCTCCTTGTACCTTCTGTGTTTCAGGTGTCTTTAGCTCAAAATAATCCTTTTGCCAAAGTAGCATATTCTGATAAGGCCTCTTCTGCCATCCCTCACAAGTGACCTTGCCATAAGTTATTTCCTGTGTGTCTAAGGATGACACCCTAGCCAACAAGGAAAATGGTATCATTCGATTATGGAATTTTAGGCCTGGACATGATCTACAGATTGTCTTGTCTGTTCCTCTACCAGTAGATCCAGAGGCTTACCCAAGACAGAACGGCCTTCTTGCAGTTTGTCTAGGGATGGAATCTAGAATTTCCAGAGCCCCATATGGGTGCCCCTTCCCTGGCAAGAGAATCATTCTTGCATTTCTTTTCAGATTCTGTACCATGAAGCTAGAACTCTACTGGGAGCCAGATAACCTAGAATCAAAGACCTGTAGAAACCAGGCTGAACACACGAAGAGTGAAGTGGACCAGTTGTCAGACAATAGGGAGTCCACAGGGTCTGTAAAGAACAGTGCATCAGTGTTCCTCCTAAGTGTTGTGGACATGTTGGATTGTGGGGCCAGTGTTGCTGTATCTCACAAATTTTAAATATTGCTGTTTATTTTTAAAATGTATGAAAGCTAAACACATCTATCGAATTCATAACATCCAGTTTTCAACTTCTATGCTAAGTTATTTGAGGGATCTCTCATTGGTTGGGGAGAAAATATGCGGGTTCACAACATGAAGTGGCATATACTCTACCTAAGAGAGGGAACATGTGTTAACGATCCATCCTGTGTACTTTTAGAGAGGAACCTAAGAGAATGAGGTAAAGCATGTAAGGATTCCTACAAGGCTTTTCATTCATTGTCAGTTTATAAGGATCAGATTTAAGAAATCATATTACAGATATGGGTGTGAAGTTAATGGCACAGAATTCAATATATATATTTTGCTATGCCTAAGTAATTCACGTCAATAGACTGTATTGTAGTTACTGATTTTACCAACATATTTAATATTTTTATTTCAACTGGGGCCCTAAAGTTGCCAGTCATGATTTATATTACCATAGAAAAAGATAGGTTGGTGATTGCTTCCTTTTTTCATTTTATTTTATTTTAAGATGGAGTCTCACTCTGTAGCCCAGGCTGGCTGGCGTGCAGTGTTGTGATCTTGGTTCACTACAACCTCCACCACCTGGCCTGAGTGATTCTTGTGCCTCAGCCTCCTGAGTAGCTGGGATTATAAGCACCTGCTACCACACCTTGCTAATTTTTGTATTTTTAGTAGAGACGGGGTTTCACAATGTTGGCCAGGCTGGTCTCGAACTCCTGACCTCTGGTGATCCACCTGCCTCCGCCTCCCAAAATGCTAAGATTACAGGCATGAGTCACCACGCCCAGCCCTTTTTTCTTTTTTTAAAAAAACTTTTGATACTCAGTGATTAATTGGGCAAATAGAGAAAATCTGCAGATGAGAGGGATAGAAAAATGGTCTAATTTACACTTTTATAAAACCACAAGATAGAGCCTAAATTCTATTTAATTTTCCACCAGACGTTTTAGACATTCTATCTGAAAAAGGAACAGGGAACACAGTGCTGGGCTGTTTAAGCACAGTCATTTTCTTGCGTACCTGTGCAGCTGACAGAATCACCAGCTGAGCCTATCTTCAGGACCACTGGCCTGTATTTATTAATTCATTTAAATTATTATTAATTAAATTCCTACCATTTACCTCATACTGTTTGTTCTAGAGTTCAGAGATAGAAAATGAACAATAAGAACAAACAAAAAAATATTACTACCCTTACGAAAGTATGTGCATTCTAGTAGGGTATGTATCTGTGACAGAAAGGAAGGGCAGTGTTCTCCAGGCCACCCTTGGGATCTGAGATGCCTTGTCCCTGTTTTCACTACTACTTCTCGCTCTGTTGCCTGTTTTCCCCAGCTGAACACACTTCTGTGGTATTCAAGCTGATCTCATTTAGGCCATATGAAGTGAATGCACAAAAGTTTTTCAGATATTTTTGTGAACTCAAAATTATGTGGGTCTAGAATAGCTGAGTAATTGAGGCAAACTCTTATTTGTTTGAAGATAGGATTTTGTAATCAGGCCATCCAGCTACTGAAGCAGGCCTCTGCTTCATTTTGCTTCTGTGAACAAGGGGGGACCTCTACCCCCACCCTGCATAAGTCTCTCATTTCTCAGGTGTTTCTGTTTCTGCCTGCCTTAAATGGTAGAGTTGACCAAATTGACTATTTTGAAACCTATTTATAACTTCTAGATAAGGGTACAGCCATTCCTCCCTAGGACATGGTCTTAAGTAGAGTTGAATGAATATGTGAGGAAGCATTTTGAGCTTTTTGGAACAAGATGTTTTACAACTGCAAAGTGCTATTACTATTAAAGATAATAATTTAGAAGTAAATATTATAGCAACTAAGTGCAAAGGAGCTCTTAGTGCACTATTTTTATTTCAACGTGTAAAAAGAAAATTGATACTAAAATATATAGTGTCTGTCTGCTTTGTAATTTCTTTCCCCCAAGTCTGTTGATTTTTCTCTCCCTTCAGACTTCCCTTTGGTAAATCAGAAGCTTACCTAAGTTTTGAAGTAGCCAGCTACAGGGATTTACAGAGTAGATGACAGCTTTGTCTTTTTTTCTGCTATCAGAGGGCTGAACGCTGTGGAATGATTTGTGGGGGCATCTGACATCATTCAGAGGCAAACAAGTAGTCGTGCTTATCACTAAAGAGAGTTGACTCTAAGCTTTGGTAAAGTGGTCCTGATCCCGTGTGATCCTAAAAAAAGATGAGAGGAATCATCATTACTGTTTGGAGCCTACAGGCTCAATAACCTTCTAACTCTGCTTTTTAATTAAACACGGAGCACTCAGGGGTTTATTTATCCATTATCATGCAGGCAAATCCTCTACTGACATCATCTGATTTTATGGCATGTGGCCTGCCTAAGCAGTGTGTGTGTGTGTGTGTGTGTGTGTGTGTGTATGTGTGTGTGTGTGTGAATAGTTAATATGAAAGATAGTGCATTATTACCAGTACAATATACTTTACTTCCATAGTCTAGAAACATGCCTTTTTATGCAAAGTTGCAACGTACTTCAAATTGATGTAGTATTTTAAAGTTAAAACTCTATACTCAGTATTAACAAGGTGGTTGCATTTTCCACAGAGACTCTAACAAATGATGTAGTCTTAAATATCAATTGATTTACAATATCTCTTAGCCTGACATCAATATTAAGGCTTTAGCATAGCTGTCACATGAGAAATCTGATATTTTGAACTTTGGATTACAATTAATTTTGCAATACAGTATTGTTATCTTGTATTACATATTTTTTTCTCATGTTAATTTGACTAATTGACTATTAATAATAAGAAATGTACTATTTCAATGACCGAAGAGTGCAAACATTAGGTAGTGATAACTAGTAGAAAAATGGTTTGGACAGTGCTTCTTAAACATTAGTGCGTGGAAATGCAGATTCTGATTCATTTGGACTGGTTGGGACTTGAGATTCTGAATTTTTAATTAGCTCCCATATGATGTCAGTCTTGGTGGTCTGCAGATAGCACTCGAGTAATAAGGATAAGACCATTTGGAATTCCTTATTCAGCCCACATGAGATTTCCCAACTAAGAAATTCTTTCTTGGGTGTCTTTTTCTTTCATCTTTGTCTCAGTGTATTGTTCTTTGAAATCAGAAAAGAAAATGTACTAGATTGATAGCTCTCTCCACCTGTCAAGTCAAAAGTTTGCATCTCATTTTGTATTACACTGTTTTATGCCCTAAATGTTTGCTTTCTGTCCTAAATTGATATGGTACACCTTTGCCTGACATCTGAGTCTTGTGGATAGTTATTTAAAGATCTATGAAGTAAAAGATAGTGAATGTCATGGCTAGAATAGATGCTTTCTCCAGAGTCTAGGAATTGAGGTATGTACTGGAGACAAAACAGACCTGCTCTGTATGGAATGTTCTGGAGTATTATGAAACATAGTCTTGTTTGTTTCTTTATTTTTCATCCTATGGCTTATGAAAGTAAAATGTGGGCTTTTCCAGTATATGCATTCTCTAGTTTCCTATACACTGTTGATTTCCCCTTAGTAACATTGCATATTATGTTGCTCCTAGTGGTGACAACTCTCGGGAAAGCAAGAGACCTTTAAAAAAAAAAAAACTTTTCCCTATTTGTGACATGATGACAGCTGTCATGGGAATGGGGAAAGATAGAACAGTTTTTCAGAATCCATCAAATGAAGGTACATTCAATGCTGTAACTTAATGAAAGTTGCTTTATCGTGACATGTGTCAGAGTCTTTGGTGATGCAAGTGTGGATGGATCTTTTCTGAAAGATTTATACCTCAAGTCTGGATTTGAGCTGAAGGGGCGTGACCTCGACTTTGAACTTGCAAAAGGTTACCCTCTGTAATAAAGTCCAGAGTCAGTATGAAGAGGTTTTCAGATCAGGAAGGCAACAGAGTAAACAACACTGCAGATTCTCTCTGAAATGTGCAAACATCATCACCAGGAGAGGTCTCCTTAGCTTTATTTTACCCAGAATCCTCACCTGTCATAGGTAGTCATCTGGGTGCTTAGAAATCAAAATGAATGACTCACGTTTTCAATTTTCATCAAAATAACCCTTGTTTTGTAAATACACACACAAAAAAATCCCCGTCATTTGAAATTTCTATTGTAAACCCCATTGTGAATGTATTGTTGAAAAGATTGGAAAACCTTAAGGGAAATTCTCAACCAAATCTTTTTCTAAACAGCTTTTTTGAGTGGAATAATTATGGTATAATTCTTATACCATACAACTAACACATTTAAATTGTACAATTCAATGTTTTTAGTGTATTCAAATAATTGTATAACCATCAGCATTATCAATTTTAGAATATATTTATCATCCCAAAGTGAAACCCCACCTGTTCACAGTCACTTCCCATTTCTCCTCAATCCCTCCCCAGACCAACATTAATATGCTTTCTTTCTCTGTGCCTTGTCTGGATGTTTTATATAAATAGAATCATACAATATGTGGTATTTTGTGACTGGCTTATCTCACTTGGCATCCTGTTTTCAAAGTCTAGCCAGATTGTCATGTGCCTCAGGACTTCATTCCTTTTTATGACCAAATAATATTTCATCATAGTAGATATACTACATTTTATTTATCCATTATTTAGTTGATGGACATTTAGGTTGTTTAAACATTTTGACTGTTGTGAATAGTGACCCTATGAATAATCTAGAATCGTTTTACCTAGGAATGGAATTTGATGAGTCAGAACCAAAGATTTTAATGAATATGTTTAAATTTTAGTAACACTGAAATACAGTGGATGTATTTAAAGAGAATATGGAAATGGCTATAAAATAAAATGCTTCTCAATGAATAGTTTTACTCATTTAAACAAAGGAACTATCCCTCCTATTTTTTTGTCTCTATAAAATAAATGTTCCCAACACTTGTTGTCCATCTCCTCTGTCTTCAGTAGTGGCACACTGTCCATGAATTAAGGATATGAATACTAGGCAGGAAGTTAAATTTTGTTCTGCAAAAAAAGAATGTGTCATTTCCACTTAAGACCATGTTAAATGCAACTTGAATTAGAGGAATAATTGTTTAGTTAACACAACAGGAAAAAAAAGTTTAATCGAATACCAGATCAGCCTTTTGGAGGCTTAACATATTTGAATGGCAAGATAGAACACTGTAGGGAAACTGTCAACCAGTCTCTAAAATCCAAAGTTTGAATATGCAGTAAGGTTTTGAGCTTGTATTTTCTCATCCCTGAAAGTGCCAATTAAGATAATAAAATTTAGAGCATATCCAGGTTGGAATTAGATCTTCACTGCGTGTCATTGAATATGACGACCTGGATGAGAACACCTATTAGAGGGGAGGCTCATTTAATGCGCGGGAGATAGCGATGATATTCATGCAGTATGCACTGCGGAAGGCTGTTTGGATTGTATTTGATTACCACTCCTGTGTGTTTGATTTTTTGCAAGTATTCTATGGAGACTGCCTTTTCTTTTTCCAATTGAAAATAGACTAGGGAAAGGATATAAACATGCTAGTGCTCTGAGAAAAAATAAAGATGTTAATATATTTCTGCAAAAATTGTCTTCCTTGACCTGAATCATAAAAGGTAGTGTGAACGTAATAACTGACTGGATATTGTTTATATTATCAGTAAATTTGAGTCAGTTGAAAATATTTTAAAGTCCATATATATCTGTGAAAGGCATAGATGTAAGCTGCATTTAATGTGCTCCAAAATCAAGCAAGCAAGTATTTTACTTCAAATGTAGGTTATTGGCATACCTTTGTGTGTATGTTACTTCAATATTGAACACAAGGTGTAAAAATACAGTAGTTTACATTTTTGTGGAATCTTGTCACTACAGTTTTCTTTCATTTGAACTTTACAGATGCCAAGATTTTCCATGTAGTAAGTATTATTACTAGCAAATATATTATCTGGAACACAATCAGTATCAAATTTTGGCTTTCTAAGAATATTGAAAATGTATATGTAGAGGTGAATATTGCAGATAAACTGAGTACTGAAGGAAATGGTTGATTAAATATTATTCCATTCCCTTTTTAGTGTGATGAAGCATTTAATACATACACATGTGCGAGTGCATGCATGCAAAAACACACACATACGTTGTCACAGGGAGACAAATTCACATTATACCTCCACCCCCATTGCTACTGCAAATAAAGGTCTTAACAAGGTGGGTGTCTTATCACACATCTTGCAGTACATCAGTTAAGACTGAATCAGGGCCAGCACAAGACAAAACGGAATCAAAAAGGTAGTGTGACTGTGCAGTGTATACTGTACACTTAGTGAGTTTCTATTTATAATCCCGCCCACCCTCCTAACACATTTTACCCATCTCTGGCACTATGATTCTCCCCATGACTCAGCTCCCAGGCCCTTCATGTGCCCCACAATCTTTTTTCTCTCCACCTTCTCATTTATCTGTCCATATTTATTCTTAGTGAAAAGTGAGAATACTATTCAGAAGTTGTTAGAGTTATTAAAGTTAAGAGAAGTAAAAGAAGCTGATATTTCTGCAGTTTCACCTACATTTTATGGCAAATTTAAAGGACAAATTCTTCCCTATGACTAAAATTCTCCTGCTTGGAAAACAAATACCAAAATCCTAGCCATTCCTAGTATCTATAATTGTTAAAAATCAAAGTTGTCAAAATGGAAGTTTGTGAATGAAGGAAATATAGTTGTATAAAAGCAAAAAAAAAAAAAATGTGAAAACTTACTACTTTTTACATAGTAACTAGCATAAAAGAATCCAAGAATAAATATATTCCAGTCTAAAAAAAAAACTTGATTTACTAAAATATGTATGGGATTTAGAGTAACTATTACATGTAAACCAATCATGTACTTTTTTGAAACTGACTATTGCAGACTTTACATTCTTTCTCTTATATTCATGAAATATTCCATTGATATTTTGATACAAACATTTCATATCTTCCCTGAGTTTTTTTTTTTTTTAATATTTCATAAATAGGCATATATCCATGCTTGGGAGGCAGGGTGGGAAAGGAGATTATACTTTACTGAAAAAAATTGTGGGAATCATAGTCTTAAAGTTTACTGGAGCTGCTAACAGAGCAGCATATGTGCAATGAGAACCATCCTTGATAACTGGTTTCCTTAATCACTGCCCAAATCTCTAGATTTGAATCTTGTTTTCATTATTGACTTTCTTTATGAATTCAGACATGTGACATTAACCTCTCTGGACTTTGGCTACTTCCTCAGAAAACGTAGAAGACAGATTGATTGTTCTTAAGCCTTGTTCCTGTCCTGGCATTCCTTAGGAATGAGGTTGCATCCAGCTGCAGTGTGGGTGCACTTGGACTTGGTGCTTTTTCTGAGACACTGTGTTGAGCAGAGATCTTAACCATGCACTGTTGATGTGAACTCTGGGTTCCTTCTGGTCATTACATGTCCTCTGGCACTGTTTTCCAGCTGAGGGCTGTGACCTCAGAGCCTTGGCCCTGTTTCATCTTTTTATGTGGATGTCCTCTGAAGTTTTAATTGCTTACACTGTCTTCCTTTTTGCTCCCTGTTCTATCACCTTAGAAATTTTTGTTAAAAGCTGCCATTTTACTCTTGAGGACTGGCACTAAATGAGGGAAAAATGCATGCTGCTGCTGCCGCTGCTGTTGCTGTTGCTGCTGCTGCTGTTGCTGTTGTTGTTGTGTGAATTTAGGTGGCTGTGGAGAAATGTCTTTCAAGATGTAGCATCTGAAATGAGAAATGTGTTGAGGAGATGGGATCTTCATACCACCTGTTCTATCTTTGCATGCAGTGTAAAAGGTCAAAGCCTTTGCCTCATCTGTAAAGCACTTTCTTTACATAATAGCCAGAATTGAATCTGCTCATAACTTATGTCCCATCCCCTCTTTTCCTGAGGATTACTTTAAATAGAAATACCTGTCTATTATTTAAATATAATTTTGTCCTCTGTGTGTCTTCTGAGAGCGAGTTGCCCCTAGATATCTTTCAGCCTTGCTCTTCAACAAAAATAGAACAAGTTTATTGGTAGTCCTTATGACACATCCCCCACAGTTGGATACTTGATCCTCCCTGTTTTAAATCTGCCCTCAATTCTTTCTAAAGCTCTAGCTCTTTCTAATGCAAGAGCTCTGCTTTCCTTTTGTTTTCAGATACATGTCCCTTCCTGATGTCTCCCTTCATTTTTAGGTTTCGGTTTTCAATGCTCTTTCATTTGGTCATAGGCTTTTTCTATGTTCTTTCTAAAACAATCAATGTACTTTGAAGTTTTCACTTTTCACCCTCAGCTATGGCGTGAGATAAGTAGGTGTTCAGATTTTTATTGACGTCAAGGCCTCCTCTTTTCTCTGAATTGGTTGCGTCTTGTTCACAGTACTGAGTATTTATTAATATATCAAATTCAAGTTTATATGTTGATTGGACTGCCTCCTTTCACCATAGTATATTAGAACATCCTATGTTCTAATCTAATCCTGGATGTTGTAGTCTTGATTCTATGTCATATTTCAGAAAGGAAACCTATAAGATTTTATTATTTTACATTCAAAACTGTTATTTCTATTTTATTGGAATTGGATTCTGATTGCAAATCATCTAATATGTGGAAGAAATAGGAATATCAACCATGTTATGCTATACTGATGATCACTCAATGCACTGGCCCATAGAATGAACATAGTATACACCAGAGATCAAATCATTCCCATTAAGACAACTAGATGCTAAAATAGCACTGATATTAGGAAAACCGTGCTATGACATTAAAATAATTAAATCCGAGGTAAAACCGAAACTGATGTGTCTGAGATTGTACTGCTTTACTGACCCATTGTATTAAACATAATTTTTTACAAGTACTTTTAGGAGGTAGATAGTATAGTGCATTATTGAGATTATAGGTGGCAGCTAAAGCCCTGTAAGTGTATTACTGAGACAAATATTTTCACTTCTCTGGTAGAATATGAACCAAGGGTTTTTTGTTTTAATATTAACATTTAAAAGCTCTTAATACTCCATCATTAGCCTACAATATAATAATTTGTTTCCACCTTTAGTATGATAAGCTATTTCTTGATTTTTTTCACTGAGACATAATTATACATATTTATGTAATTCATAATATGGTTTCAGTGTACCCAATGTATAGTGATCAAGTTAGGTTAATGAGCATACCCTGTAACCTCAACATTCATCATTTCTTTGTGTTGAGAACATTCAAACTCCTCTCTTCTTACTTTCTGAAAATATATAATAAATTATTGTTAGCTATGGTAGTCCTATAGTGCTGTAGAACAGTACAACTGATTTGTCCTATCTACCTAGAATTTTGTATCCTTTAACGAATTTCTCCCTATCTTTGCTATCCCCACTCTTCCCAGCCTCTAAAAGCCACTACTCTACTCTCTACTTCTAGGAGATCAGCTTTTTTTAGCTTCTACATATGAGTGAGAATATGCAATTTTTATCATTCTGTGCCTGGCTTATTTGACTTAACATAAAGTCCTCTAGAGTCATCCATGTTGCCCCACATGAGAGGATATTATTATCTTTTATGACTGAATAGTATTCCATTGTATATATACACATGTTTTCTTGATCCATTCATCTGTTGATGGATACTTATATCGATTCCATACCTTGACTATTGTGAATAGTGCTGCAATAAATATGGTAGTGTAGACATCTCTTTGTAATACTGATGTACTTTCCTTCAGATATATACCTAGTCATGGTATTGCTGGATAATATTTATAGACTTTGATATTTGTATGGAGTAGAAAAAAAATATATATATATAAAATGATTTGTAATACATATATTCCATACTGTGTACAAACAGCAGAGCCAATAAAATGACATAGCCTGTCTGTCAAGAAATCAACATGAGAGGAGACATTGTTGGTTTTAAGGGATATGCCTTTTTGCACAGATAGGTTGATCTTTGCATAGGCTAAGTTATTCATATTCTTTTTAGCTGCCTTGATTGTCTTTACTCTTGTTTGAGTAACTTGGTAATGGTGACCAGCATATGATGATGATGTTGAGGAGGAGGAGGATTATGATATTGACCAAGATGATGACATCACTGACAATAGATGTCAAGATATTCAAGAATATCTTGAAATCCTAATCCTTTAATAGCTGCTGGTTTGATTCCAGTTAGGCTTCTATTTTCTTGGCCCTAGTGCAGTAGATGAGCTCCTTGCAGTTGATGTACTTTCATCAATGACAAGAAAAAAGTGAAAATGCTGTGCTTTTTAGATTTCCCTCAAGTGATGCTTGGGCTATATCATCACACTTCTTCCCTGGCAGTGGAATCATTACCTTCTGCTGTTACTAATATAGATTTTCACAAATCTTGTATTAAATCCATTGATTTGAGAGCAGTAGGAGCTTCTCTTTCTAGGTTGCCTCTCCAACATTTTCATCTTGATATGCATTACTTAGAATTCAGCCAAAATAAAAATCCAGCTCTGTCACTGGTTGACAAATATAATACATTGTCAGTTTACCTCTTTATTTCACTAACATACTCTATTTTCCTATTCTTCTTCCTCCTCTTCTTTTTTTTTTCTTAGACAGAGTCTCACTCTGTCACCAGGCTGGAGTGCAGTGGCACAATCTCGGCTCACTGCAACCTCTGCCTCCTGGGTTCAAGCAGTTCTCATGCCTCAGCCTCCCGAGTAGCTTGGATTACAGGTGTGCACCACCATGCCCAGCTAATTTTTGTATTGTTAGTAACCACAAGGTTTCACCATGTTGGCCAGGATGGTCTCGATCCCTTGGCCTCATGATCTGCCTGCCTCAGCCTCCCAAAATGCTGGGATTACAGGCGTGAGCCACTGCACCTGGCCTCTATTTTCTCCTTAAAACCACCTTGATTGAGACTTGGCCTCTATTTTTCTCATAATTTAGCTGTTGTATGTTAGCATTGTCTTTTAGATGCTATTTGCATTTTCCTTTTATTATTTAGAGAACATTTATTTAGCCAGATTTTTTTTTTTTTACCTTCAGAAAATATTCTTAAAAGGGTAAATCCTGTGAGCTAAGAAATGTCATTCAGCCAAGAAGTTACTCCAAGCTTTTTTGTCTGAAATAATTTGGAAATAATTATCTTTATATTTCAAGAATAGGAGGCCATAAACCACTGTTACAGTTTCAGTTGTTTTTAACTATGTGTTGAAGCTTTCCCAGTCTCTTACCTTGTTTATTCAGTTGTGTTAATTTGGCAATTGAAAGAACTGTGCCATCTTCATAGATGACTCATGTGGAAGTGAACTGTCTTTACTAATAGAGGTGACTAGAGACATCCAAAAATGAATGGTAAGCCTGGGGAAAGAACCTCCTAAAGAAGAGTAAATATGTTTGATGACATCAAACTGCACACTATCATTTATAAGTATTTTCACTTGTCAACTGGGAAACAATGGCAGATCTTGAGATTCTACCTCATCCTTCTCTGTTAACCAGTAAAATAGACAAGGTGTTGCCTTCAGGGTGTTTTCCCTTCGTCATAGGCCACTTGGGAGCAAAAAAATCAAGGGAAGGGAAGGAGCTTGGGTGGGTAGGCCTGGGTACGGGGAGATACACTTTTGCTTAGTTTTCCTCAGGGATAGTCAGGACTCTATAATTAGCAGTCTAGTTAAGGAGAAGTTTGGAGGAACAAATGAGGGACATTCTCCATCTCCATTGTCTCCCCACGCCTTCAACCTGGGAGGCAGTGAGTCTTTAGGGATCCAAGCTGTTACCCCTAGCTTCTTTCCATTTAATAACTACATGACCTAAATAATGTTGTTCTCTTTTCACAAGTCTCAGCTGCAAATAGGAGAGTAGTATAATGACTGCCATTGGCTGTCCATTTACTCTTTCAGCCATTGACCGCCTTATTCTATTAAACAGAAAATAGTGACTCTTTCCTGACTCTCTTAACGAGATTTCTGACCTTTTCCCCTGCTTTATATTGTCTTTAGAAGTAAAGATCCCATTTGATGAGTGGAATCATCTCCCCCATATTAATGGTCATGAATGCCCTTGAGAAGCTAATGCATGCAATTTAACAAATTCAAACTCGAGTCAAAATCTGTTTTAATATTCATAATAAGAACTTATGTGATGTCCCTGACATCCAGCAGAAATAACCTGTGGCAGTGTTCGCTCTAATACTTGATCTTGTAAGAGAAAATTTCAACCTTATACAAATTTTAGAGTTACAACTAAGCCAGCATTCCAGTACTAGGGAATGAGAAACTGTTGTGTTGCCTGTTTTTGAAATGTGACAAAAGCCATGTTTTGAGAGTAATTGGCTTCTTAACTCACACTGGACTTTTCATATCTCGAGTTCCCTCAGCCTGTATTCTTGTGGCTGATTTTATGAAATATATGTACTTACAAATCTCCTGCTTATTGGAAGATTATATGTTTAAAGTTCAAAGAAGTAAAATAGACTAGTATTTCTCTATTTTATGAGATAGTTTCTCCTAGGTCTTATGGCAGGATTTAGGGTTTTGTTTTTTGTTTTTTTGATAGCATCTCACCCTGTCACCCTGGGCTGGAGTGCAGTGGTGCAATCATGGCTCACTACAGCCTTGACCTCCCTGGGCTCAGGTGATCCTCCTACCTCAGCCTTTTAAGTAGCTGGGACCACAGGTGTGCACCACCACTTCCATCTAACTTATGACAGGTTAAAGGGAGAATTATTTCTTTTGGACCAAAATGTTTATACTAGGAACAAAAAATTAAAATAGTAGCCATCCCTAGACTCTGTATTTTTGAAAATAAAAATTGTAAGTAGAAGTTGACTAATGAAGGAGATATAGTTCTATGAAAGCAGCCACTTTTAAAACTTCTTGTTTTGCGCATAGGTAACTGGAAGAAAAGGAAACCAAAAACAAATATATTCTACTCTCAAAAACCTTAATTTACCAACTGTTAGTGAAAACAATTGTAAATATTCGTTTAAAAACAAGAGTTGTTTACATTCTTGAAACAGTAACTCTAGCAGTCTTCATACTCTTTTCTCTCATACAGTAATAAGATTATATTTTGATAGAAAAAAATTCATATCTTCCCTGAAGTTTTTTTTATTTAATATTTGCATAAATAGGCATATATGCATGCTTGGGAGGAAGTTGGGAAAGGAGATTATATGTTACTGAGAAACACGGTAGAACTCATAGCCTTAAAGTATATTGGAGCTGCTAACAGAGCAGCATATGTGCAATGAGAACCATCCTTGATAAATGGTTTGCTTAATCACTGCCCAAATCTCTGGATTTCAATCTTGTTTTCATTGTTGACTTTCTTTATGAATTCAGACATGTGACATTAACCTCTCTGGACTTTGGCTACTTCCTCAGAAAACGTAGAAGACAGATTGATTGTTCTTAAGCCTTGTTCCTGTCCTGGCATTCTTTAAGAATGAGGTTGCATCCAGCTGCAGTGTGGGTGCACTTGGACTTGGTG
>NC_045435.1:58538394-58588860 GCF_002776525.5 Piliocolobus tephrosceles | reverse complement strand
TTGCTTACACTGTCTTCCTTTTTGCTCCCTGTTCTATCACCTTAGAAGTTTTTGTTAAAAGCTGCCATTTTACTCTTGAGGACTGGCACTAAATGAGGGGAAAATGCATGCATGCTGCTGCTGCTGCTGCTGCTGTTGCTGTTGCTGTTGCTGCTGCTGCTACTGTTGTTGTGTGAGTTTAGGTGACTGTGGAGAAATGTCTTTCCTTCTAAAATGAGAAATGTGTTGAGGAGATGGGATCTTCATACCACCTGTTCTATCTTTGCATGCGGTGTGAACAGGCAAAGCCTTGCTTCATCTGTAAAGAGCCTTCTTTACATAATAGGAAGAATTGACTCTCGGTATAGCTTATGTCCTATCTCCTCTTTTCTTGAGGGTTACTTTAAATACGAATATCTGTCTATTATTTAAAGGTAATTTTGTCCTCTGTGTGTCTTCTGAGAGCTAGTTGCCCCTAAGATGCCTTTCAACCTTGCACTTCAACAAAAATAGAACAAGTTTATTGGTAGTCCTTATGACACATTCCCCACGACTGGATACTTGATCCTCCCCCTTTTAAATCTGCCCTCAATCCTTTCTAAAGCTATGACTTTCTGATGCAAGAGTTCTGCTTTCCCTTTGTTTCCAAATATGTATCTCTTCCTGATATCTGTCTTCACTTCTAGGTTTTGGTTTTCAATTCTCTTTCATTTGATCGTAGGCTTTTTTCTGTGTTCTTTCTAATATAATCAGTGTACTTTCAAATTTTCACTTTTCTCCTTCAACAGTCGTGTGAGGTAGGTAGCTGTTGAGATTTTCATTGACGTCAAGGCCCTCCACTTGCCTCTTTAGAGGCTTGCTTGCTTTTTGTGCACAGAACTTGGTAATTATATCACATCCCAAGTTCATATGGTGATTGGGCTACCCCTTTCGTGATGGAGACGCCTATGTTCTAATCTATTCCTAAGTGCTAAGAGGAGCTCTGTTTCTTTATGTTAAACCTTAAAAAGGATCCCTGTCAGATTTGATGGTTTTATATCTTGATTTTATTTTTTCCATTGTGTTTTTGAACATTTTAACAAGAAGAGAAAACCTTTATTTGTCCATGAATTTTTAAGAGACCCTCTCAAAATAGACTGAGTCAAAAATATCGCTTTCAGTAGTACATTTTCAGAATGTTTGAGACTTCTCTGTGAAAAGGCTAATCTGGAAGTCTTTGACAGTCTGGAAGCCTGAAGAAATAAATCCCCCTTTTTCCCAAAGCTGTGTTTTTGAAGACTCTTGTTCAAAGAGCAAGCCCACCATTTTGCCATTAGTGCCAAGAAAGAACAATGAGTAGATTTTCTGTGTCACAAAGAAAAGTAGTAGATGAAAGATCTGATTGCCACCATGTTGCATTTAAAACCTCATTTTCTTTAGAGAACTATCCACAGGACTCTCCACTAGGCAGGGATTTAAGGGTGAAACAGTTCAGAACCACATCTCCCACCATATAACTCAAAGATGACATTTATATATCTGGGAACCTTTTAAAAACCATCTAGATCTATGAGTAAATTTCAAATCCACAAAGTTCAACTGGATGGGAAGTTTACTCAAATGCATTCTTTCTTCCCAGTTTTTAAGCCTAATCCTACTGCTTTTAGGCTGACTCAAATTTATAAAACTGAAATCATCATTGTATCTCCCCAATGCCTGGTGGTGATATTTAACTTCATATACTCAGAGCAATTTTTATTTAATTCACATTTTTGAAAGAGCTTGACCTGAAAGTCATTGTCCTATGCTGAAAAGATCGAATTGGTTTTCTCAAGTACACATCATAAAAACAGTTGATCCTATCGAAGTGAGGTCATATCAAAGTAGTACACTGAAATTGAACCCTGAAAAAAGTATTTTTTAAATAATTTTTTTTTGATAGAGACCAGATCTTCCTTTATTTCCTAGGCTGGTCTTGAACTCCTGGCTTCAAGTCATCCTCCTGCTTTGGCCTCTCAAAATGGTGGGATTACAGGCCTGAGCCACATACCACCCCTAAAAAATGAATATATTTTTCAGATATCAAGGCCTAGCAATTTTCCTAGGTCGGCAAATACAGTCTTTTCTTTATGTACTTCACAGTGCAACATTTGATATTGAGTAGATGTTGTAGAATATTGTGTTGAAGAGCCCAGGTTCTAGAATACCACCACATAGTTTAGATCTTGGCTTTAGTGCTCGATCATTGTGACTTTGAGAATATTGCTTAACATTTTCTCTCCTCAATTTGTCTCATTTATACAATGATATAAAAGGCACTCTCTACTGCGTAGTGTTTTGTGCCTAATATATGAGTAGTGTGGAATTGAATCTTAACCCATTAGCATCTGTAGTGTATGCTACTGCAGTATATGAAAAGATGCAGTGAATTTCTAAATTTGGGGGGAAACATTGTGTTTTATGCACATGTGTTCTGTAAGGGAAATTTAGGAAACCATGTAGTGCATGTTTTCATATACTATATTTGTACTGGTATGAAGTCACAAAGACAGTTGGAATACTGTCCCCAAGATATATAACTGTTTGAGTTGCAGAGGTTCCTATGAATCCATTAAGACAGAAGGTATAACCTAGAGTTGGTGGGTCTGAGATAGTGCCTTGAAAGTCTAAAGGATAACATCTGTATATAGACTCCAAAATTTAAGGCTTCAGGATCCTCAGAGTCCTTGCATTTGTGAGAGCTATGTCTGTGATGTCGCCATTCGTCACCAGGATGCTTTATGTTGTCTTTTAAGTTTTAGGTATTTGGATCTGCTTGTTCACCTGCATCTTGCCTCACATGTTTCGCTGAATGTAAAGATTTTGCCTACATCTGATGAAAACTGTCCACTGTTCAAATTATTTGTCATATGTATCTGCTTGGAGCAGAGTAAGGCCCTTCTAAGGGAACTTGACATTTCATGACCCAGGATATCAGATTCATCCTTACCACTAGGTATTCTATGAAATTTGGGAAGTTCTTTCGTCTTATGGACCAAGATCATGAAACTTCTTAGAAAGATGAACTAAAAAATTCCTATTCATCCATCCATTTATTCATTCATCCACATATCCACCCATCATAAATATTTACTTCAGTTACTTATCCTTCTGCAGAAGTGAGCAAGCTGAAAACAAAGTAATTGATGGTACATTTCCAATAATACCCCTTCTGGAAGTGGAATGAAACTCCTTCCCTCCCATCAAGTCTCTTCCCATAGGTACACTGTATAGAATGAATTGTGCTCCTTCCCCTGCCCCAAAAATTCATCTGTTTTGAAGGCCTCACTCCCAGTACACCTGACTGTGACCTTATTTGTAAATAAGGATATTGCAGGTATAATTACTTAAGGTGATATCATGTAGAAGTATGGTGGATCCCTAATGTCATATGACTGGTGTCCTTATAAAAAGGGGAAATTTGGACGCAAATAGACACACAGGGAAAACACCATGTGAAGATTGGAGTTATTCTGCACAAACCAGGAAACTATCAGAAGCTAAATAGAAAGAGACCTTTTGCTAGTGCCTTCAGAGGGAACATGGCCCCACTGACGCTTTGATCTCAGACTTCTAGTCTTCAGAACTTTGGCGTGATACATTTCTCTTGTTTAAGTCACTCAGTTTATGTTACTGTGTTACAGCAGCCCTAACAAAGTCATGGAGTAAACTCTGGGATTAATCCTTTTCCCCAGCATTGCATAAACTATTTTTTATGTACTTGGCAATGCATTTTGGATATTCTTCTGTGTCAGTAAATATGTTTCTATGTTATTTCTAATAGTTTTAATGTATATAGTTATTTCCCAAATTAAAAAATGTTAATCTGTTCACTTTGATATACATTAATATACTAATTTGTCTCTAATTTGTATTAATAGTTAAAAATTCTGCAGAGTGGTGGTGTAATCTGGTTTAAATTTGAAACTATTGATTGTACTTGTTAACTTTCATAACTGCTGTTTTATATACTTATATTTTATGTTATTATAAAGTTTTTAAATTGGCTAATTTTAAAAAACAGGAATGAATAACAAAGAAATAGAATATAATCATTCCTCATGGCAGTTATTTTTCTTATGTATTCCTGCCTTGTTTTCCCCAATGTGCATGCATTTTATGTATCTCTAATATACATATATATGCACACACAGACATACACCCACCATGTTCTTTAATTTGATTTATTACTTAATATGTTATACATAGATTTGCTTTTATGGTACCTTTATGGAATATTTGGAATCCCCATACAATTACCCATCAAATATATGGGCCCAAAATATTACTGATGTAACTACTACCCATTATTGAACATTTAGTTTTTTTTAGCTTTAAGCTATTGGAATTTGTGCTGTGGAACCTATAACTATCCTAACCATAAGAAGGATAGGTCAAAGGTTATGAAAATTTGTTGATCTTCTGTCATTATTTTCATAAGGATTATCCATAAGTAAGATGATAGTGAAATTGACTAATTTAGGTTGGCAATTTATTCTTGAAATTAGCATAAATCAGCAGTATATAAAACAGTAATGTAGGGATAAGATTCAATTTAATGCTAAATTTTAGTAATCAGAATTCTGATTTTCTGAATATATTGTGTCCTTTATCAGGTGAATGCTTTAGCTGTTGATATGAACCTCATCTTTCCCCATTCCTGCAACCTAATTCTTCGTCTTTTAATTCTCTGTCAATTGGCACTAATTTCTTTTGAGACATGTGTGTTGGAAACAAATAAGATTTTTCTTAGTTTACCAACTTAATTATTTTTTCCTTAATCTCCACTTATGATAATAATCTTGAGAACAAAAGTATTTGGAAATGCCCTACGTATAAATCCCAAAGAGATTCAATATAATAAGCAGTCCATGTTATTTACACTTGGAAAGCAAACTTTGACTTTTTGTCCTTTGCCACATAGGGTTGATGCAAAAATCAATGAGATGTTCTAGTTTTATGAACTTGATTTTTTTAAATCTTTTTCACAATAAAGGAAAACAAATAAAATTAATGTTACAAGTAAACAGATTTCCGAGCTTTGCTACCTAATGTTGAACTTCTACGTACTTCAAAGATGATATGGAATATTTGAGATAAAGTGGTATTTTTTTCCCTTACGATAACTGATATTCAGGATTGGAAACAGTTTGCCTCAAGAAAATGCTGCTTTGCATACTATAAAATACCAGTGATTACTCAACTCTTGCAGTGTTAGAGCTAGGAGGAAACTCAAGAGTTATTCTAATTTTTTTCCATGCAGACTCAATGATGATATTGAGAGAATAACTTTTAATAATACAGGTAATCTATTATTAAAATGAAAATGGCAGAGGACAAGATAATATGCCACAATCTGCATCTTCAGTGTTGTGTGTGTGTATCAGCAAATATTTTTTCAGTCAACTAATGATATAAAAAATTGGGGTTGTAAAACCCGTCCATAGAAACGATCACAAATTACTAGCCATATAATTTATTTGCCTCCCTTTGGAAGTTTATTTCCTTTTGTTATTAATAACAGGCTTGAGGGTAGGTGTGTGTGGTTGAATGGTAACATGCACCCAAGGTTTGGTTACATAGAATTGCATCATGTTGCTTGGCACCATCCAGCAGAGTCTCCAAACAGCTAGTTTAGAGGCATGTGTCTCATGGGCATGGAGTGTTAATTTCTCTTGCAGGAAAACAGAAAGCAGTCAACTGAGAGAGTGGAGGGGTGGGTGTGGTTGAAGAGCAGACAGGAGAAAAGACGGTGGGGGAATATAATTTTTTTTGTTCTGCTTCTTCTCCAGTACTGGATGCCATAAGATATTGCCTACTGCTATGGACACTTTATTTTAAAAAGTAGTAGGTGTTTCAGTATGATTTATTCATTGTCTATGGAAATCCTAATGTGGATCATGTTCACACATAATATATAGAAGTATAGTTATTAAATAGTTTCATAAACATAATCTTTAATCATGAGTCAAAAATATTCAGGGTCCAATTACAAGGAAAAGTACATTTTTTTAACAATGTTTTATGTATTTTATTTGTCTTGATCCAATGTTTATAAAGTAGTTTAAACCCTGTGCTTACTTAATTTTTCTGTTTATTTGCCAATTAATAGAGAGGAGATAAAAGGATCAGGTAGGAAGAAGGGAAGCAGCAAATATTGTCAAATTGACAACGGAAGCAATTGTACCTGTGATGTTATATTGGAGAGTACAGAAATATTGAAAAACATATTAGGATTTCAAAGCATCTGTTTTGCATATGAGTAAACTGAGGCTTATGAGATTTCTTTACTCATTACATAGCTGGAACTTACACCCAAGTCCACATTTCCTAGTCTAATCTCCTAGCTTTCTTCAGCTATCTTCTGGGTCTTGGGAGCAGATTTAGGGTGTTTGGGAAATTATTTGTTTGCACCCTTAAATTCATTTGAATTTTGTAAAATCTTAAGTATAGTACCTTCACATTAGGTGTTGCACTTGCACAGGGCAACTTTGGCTAACAGTTACTGGAAATGTGGAGATGGGCATTCTAGGGCACTTTCCTTAATTCTTTCTTTTTCTGGAGTGAAGTGAGGCTATAAAAAATAGACAATATTAAACCATACAGTCATTTATGTATTCAGCACTTTTCTATGTCAACAAACCCTCTCAGTGTACTATTATGCACATTGTTTTGAAAGTAAGTCAAGAGTAAAACAGTTTTTTTTCCATATTAACGAATCATACAGGATAGGCAGGGTTGATATAAAATTCTGATAGCACTTAGTAAAGCTTCCTTCTCCCTAAAGTAGGTACAACAGAAGGTAAACTCTGGAATTTTAAGACTATTCACTGTTCATGACACTGTTTATCCTACTTTTGTCACATATCATTTTCTCAGGATATCTGACATAACCTCTCCAAGACATTTGGTTTAAAATTAATTGGCAGTCAATGGCAAAGGGTAGAGTCACTTAAATTTGCTGCAGCAAGCACAGTAACATCTACCAGAGTGTATGTCAGATTGTTCTCAAACTGCCAAGGGCAAAAATATGTGCTGAGGGAGGCTGTACTGGTGCCACTGTGTTGGAGGCCTTCTTCAACTCTTAATTGGCTTGCAGTGAGTGGAGACGCCATCTTGACTGGCTCTCTGGGAACCATTAGGAAGGGCCACTGACCTTGGCAACTCTAATGTTTATCTCTGTGGAACTGAGTTGTGAAACTAAAAGGCACTGCACAGGTGTTTCCAAATATTTTAAACCAGCAATGTAGAGACTACATGTAGGCCATTAAAACTAACTACCACTGTATACAGTGACCTGGTACAGGACACTCTGCAGGTATCAATCTACCTTTGGGTCAGTAGCACAGTGCCCCTTGCCTTCTGCCGCCACATTAGAGACATCATTTTTATTTTTAGCCTGGACACAACAGCCGGTTAAATTATGTGGGGAGTAGCTCTTCTTGATAAGATCAGCAAAGATGCTAGAAGTAGGACTGACTGAAATAGCTGCAGCCAACTGGCCTCTCAGCCACCATTCTTATCTCCTGGATAAATAAGAAGTCTGCAATTACATTTTGAAAATCTCTAATAGTCAGATAAGCAAAACAGGACTTCCATGGACTCAGGTTAAAAGGTTTGATTGTGAGTTGTGATTTAAGGCTAAAGGAAGAGAAATAGCCAAGAGAGAATAGTACAGGATAGGAGACAGAATCTCAGTAATGAACTAGCACCAGAAAATCTTCTGCAAAGAATATACACAAGAAATAATCTCCAAGACACAGGATTTAAGCTTCTGCATTTTCTTTCTATTCCTAACAGTGTGCCTAGCAACCGCTGATACAGTACAAATTTTGCTGAATGTCAGATCGAGAGCTCTGGAAGGTTTATTTCTGCAGGAGATTAAGGTACAAATATTTCCAGATTCGTTTCAGGGTGGCAAGATCAACTCACAGCATGAGGCTTCTGTCATCATAGAGATGCTTTGTGGCACTTTCTCTTCTCTCATAAATGAACTGGCAAAATTGCCACTTGAGTCAAATGGAAGAAGGCAAAATGTTGTTGTGTTAGCTGTTCTGGGGAGTGAGTGGCATGTTTCCTGGGCCAGATAGTGGATCCAGATTCAGTAAGGGGACTCAGTTCTCTCTATGGAGCTAGAAGATCAGAAAACAACTGATCAGGCTTATGTTGTATTCATGGTGGCCTTGAAAAGAAACATTTCCACCCATTCTGTTACCACTATATTGAACATGCATTAATAGAATAGAAATAGAAATCATCAGCATTAACACAGATGAGTTTTATGAAAGGTCACAGCCAGATTGTATATATGGACATGCCGTAGGATGCACCAAGATAAATCTTTACAGTTTATTTAGTTATTCATTGCTCTGGGAAACCTATATTTTATCAATTACAGGAAATATATAGTTCAATGGCTACCGTTAGTTTGAAAAATAGCAGAGGATATAATTTGGCCTGAAAGGAACAGAACTCTAGTATTATTGCTGCTGTAATAAAGAACTAAGCACCTAACCTTATGCTTGAAAGAGTCACTGGGTGAAGACAGAGCTGTTCACTTAAAGCACTCAGATTCAGAAGCAACCTTTAAAAATAAAACCCAGAGGGAAACCATTTAATAAACAAATAATAAAGCATGCTGGAGAGGCAGTTGCGGGAGTCCAAGTGTAATCAAGTGTTTCCGTCTTAGTGCTTGTTCCACTTAGCCAGAGCTCTGGGTCACCTGGGATTTGGACCCTGGGAAGGCATTACAGTGAATAAGGGTTTAGCACTGGACTTTGCTGTGCATTCATCTTTGGGGATACCATAGGCCAACTAGAGCTCACAGACTTTACAGCT
Organism: Piliocolobus tephrosceles; assembly: GCF_002776525.5. NCBI lineage: Eukaryota > Metazoa > Chordata > Mammalia > Primates > Cercopithecidae > Piliocolobus > Piliocolobus tephrosceles. The sequence continues at coordinate 58,580,025 of NC_045435.1, read as the reverse complement.
TCTTTGATTTTTAGCTTCAGTAGGGATAATAGGGAGCCAAAACAAGACAATTTCATTGCTCCATCTCTGCTACCTTATTTCTCTTTCCTCGGTATGCATTTAGATGCTATAGAGAGTTCATGGGAGAGACAGAAAAAGAAAACCCTTTGCTATGTTCACAAATGGTTCAAGACTTAATTAAGAATCATGATGGTATTTTCTCTATTAGTTAATACATTATTTAACTTTATATTATAGGTTGAGAATTTAAGTTGTTTTAAGTGTTCTTTTACTTGCATACAATCAGACAAATGTTACGTGGTTGATTTCTGCACAGTGAGTTAAAAAAATTCCATCAAGAGCTGTCTTGGTATGAAGGTAAAGAAGCAACAAGTGTCTGTGGTAGACATTGAACTCTGTGGTAGACATAGACATTTTGGATATATCTGTCTTCTTTTTTCCTCCAAGAACATACACATAAGAGAATCCTTATTGTTAATTTGTTAATTCAGAAACCTTTCTTGCTTTAGCTACATATTTTTATAAATTCACACTTACACATCAAGAATCTGATACTATCTGTAATCCTAACAAATAAAATTAAATCTTTCTCAGACCCCAAGCGCCAATATTCATGATTGTCTCATGATAGCCAGTGGTGTCTCCATCTTTTATAATTATTCATGCATCAGTCATAAGTATTTTGGTAAATGATGGAGACACATTCCTCAGTGCCTTAGTCCTCCTTGGGGAACATGGGAAGAAAGATTGTTCTTATGCAATCATAAGCAGACTGTGGCCATCCAATAATCCAAGTATATTTTTAAACAAACTTGGTCTCACCAAAAATAGTTGAATACAATATTGCCAGTCATCAAGAAATCAACAAATGTTTTAAGCACCTTTAAGGTATACTGTGCTAGATATTCTGGTAGGATACACAAAATAGGAGGATACATTGTGATTGAATAAAAACAATATGAGTTTCCATCCTCAAGAAACTTTTAACTGGGAAAAGAAAACAAAGTACAGGATTCAATTTCTTCCTGGTTCAGTTTCGGGAGATTGTATGTGTCTGGGGTCTTATCCATTTCTTCTAGAGTTTCTAGTTTGTGTGCACTGAGGTGTTCATGGTAGTCCCTGAGGGATTTTGTATTTCTGCGGGGTCAGTGCTAATGTCCCCTTTGTCATTTCTAGATGTGTTTACTTGGATCTCTGCTCTTTTTTTTTTTTTTTTAATTAGTCTAGCTAGCAGTCTATTTATCTTCTTAATATTTTCAAAGAACCAGTTCCTGGATTCATTGATCTTTTGTGTGGTTTTTCTCATCTCAGTTTCCTTCAGTTCAGCTCTGATTTTGGTTATTTCTTGTCTTCTGCTAGCTTTGTGGTTAGTCTGTTCTTTCTTCTATATTTCCGCTAGTTGTGATGTTAGGTTGTTAATTTGAGATCTTTTTCAATTTTTTATATGGGTGTCTATTGCTATAAACTTTTCTCTTAACATTGTCTTAGCTGTGTGCCAGAGATTGTGATATGTTGTATCTTTGTTCTTATTAGTTTCAAGGAATTTCTTGATTTTTGCCGTAATTTCATTATCTACCCAAAAGTCTTTTAAAAGCAGGTTGTTTAATTTCCAGGTAATTGTATGGGTTTCAGAGATTTTCTTAGGATTGATTTCTATTTTTGTTGTGCTATAGGCTGAACGTGTGGTTGCTATGATTTTGTGTTTTTTGCATTTGCCTGAAGATTGTTTTATGTCCAATTGTGTGGTCAAATTTAGAGTATGTGTCATGTGGAGTTGAGAATATGTACTCTGTTGTTTTGGGTTAGAGAGTGCTGTAGATTTCTTTCGGGTCCATTTGGTCAAGTGTTGAGATCAGGTCCTGAATATTTTTGTTAATTTTCTACCTCAATTATCTGTCTAATGCTGTCAGTGGGGTGTTGAAGTCTCCCACTATTGTTGTGTGGAAATACACGTCTCTTGATAGGTCTCTAAGAACTTGCTTTATGAATCTAGCTGTTGTGTTGGTTGCATATATATTTATGGTAGTTAGCTCCACTTATTGAATTGAACCCTTTACTGTTATGTAAAGCCTTTTTTTGTCTTTTTCATCTTTGCTGGTATAAAGTCTGTTTTGTCTGAAATTAGGATAGCAACTTCTTCATTTTTTTTTTCTGTTTTCCATTTGCTTGGTAGATTTTCTTCCATCACTTTATCTTAAGCCCATGAGAGTTATTGCATGTGAGGTGGACCTCTCTTGATGGCAGCATATCATTTGGTCTTGCTTATTATCCAACTTGCCATTCTGTGCCTTTTAATTCCAAAGACACGAACAGACACTTTTCAAAAGAAGACATACATACAGCCAACAAGCATATGAAAAAATGCTCAACATCACTAATCATTACATTAATGCAAATCAAAATCACAATGAGATACTATCTCACACCAGTCAAAATAGCTATTATGAAAAGGTCCAAAAATAACAGATGCTGGCAAGGTTGCAGGAAAAAAGGGAATTCTTATACACTGCTGGTGGGAATGTAAATTAGTTCAACCATTACGGAGAGCAGTGTGGTGATTTGTCAAAGAACTTAAAACAGAATTAGCGTTTGACCCAGCAATCCCATTACAGGTTATATACCCAAACGAATATAAATCATTCTGCCCTAAATACATGTTCATTGCAGCACTATTCACAATAGCAAAGACATAGAATCAACTTAAATGCCTATCAACAGTAGACTGGATAAATAAAATGTGGTACATATACACAATAGAATACTATGCAGCCCCCCCAAAACACACACACACACACACACACACACACACACACACACACACACAAGATAATGCCCTTTACAGCAACATGGATGGAGCTAGAGACCATCATCCTAACCAAACTAATTGCAGGAACAGAAAACTGAGTACTGCATATTGTTACTTATAAGTGAACACATGGACACAAAGAGGGGAACAATAGACACTGGGGCCTACTTGAGGGTGGAGAGTGTGACTAGGTGGAAAATCAGAAAAAAGTGTTTGGTACTTTGCTTATTATATGCATGATGAAACAATCTGTACACCAAACCCCCATGACACACAGTTTACCTATATAACATGTTCGTTAACCTGCACATGTACTCCTGAACCCAAAATGAAAATTAAAAAAAACAAAACAAAATATGAACAAAGTGCCAATGTAAAAGACAAATATCAGTTCAATTAAGTACAGATATTGATTCAATTGGTAACAGGAATAATAAATACTCTAGCAGAGTAGAAGAAGAAGAGATGGCCATGGGCTATCCTGGCCTTTAAGATAAATGGAAGAAAATGAATTTGATCATGATCCTAAAGGATTGGTAAGATTGCACCAATTTCATCCCAAGCAGATATTCTAGCATGCACAAAAGTGCATTACATTTTACAAAAGTAAAAGCAAGAAAATGTAAAATCATTAAGTATGATGATGATAGTAGTTAACTTTTATTGAGTACTTGATAGATTCCATGTAATATTGATTAATCTGCACCAGAACATCTAAGACAAATTTAAGACATGCCAGTGGAAAAGCTTAGCTACATATTTGATGTGGGTGATAAAAATAAAGGGAATGAGAAAGCTAAACTTTGTGAGAAATTAACAAAAACTCCAGGTCTTCTAGCCTGGATAGCTGGAAGAATGTGGTATAACTTTACTGAAATACGGGTAAATTTGACAGACCTGGGTTACAGAGAAGAGATCAGGGTTTTGTATGAGATAATTTTTTTTTTTTTTTTTTGAGACAGAGTCTCGTTCTTGTCCACCACGCTGGAGTACAATGGCACAATCTCTGCACACTGCAACCTCTGCCCCTGCATTCAAGCAGTTCTCCTGCCACAGCCTCCCTCGAGTAGCTGGGATTACAGGCGCTCACCACCATACCCAGCTAATATTTGTATTTTTAGTAAAGACGAGGTTTCACCATGTTGGCCAGGCTGGTCTCAAACTCCTGACCTCAGGTGATCCACCTGCCTTAGCCTCCCAAAGTACTGGAATTACAGGCGTAAGCCATCATGCCTGGCCATGAGATAATTTTTAATGAATATAGTGGAATGATTCAAGAAGACATATTCAGTAAGCATTTAGAAATTTGGGACCTGGGATTCCAGAGAGGCTCAACTAGAAAAAGAGTTAAGATTCAAATGCCTAGGGAGGATAGCTTCATTCACCAGAGTATACATGGCAACAACAAATTGTGAACCTCCTTTAGAAGTTTTACATCAAGAGGACCATGAAACAAAGTGAATTTTCATTTATCTTTAAGTCCAAAGAGAACTTAATAACCATCATGTGTCTCATGATACTGTCCAAAATCCACAAATCCCCAAGAAATTATTCCTTCTTTTCATAGAGACATGTGTATTAAAGCTAACTAAAGAAGACAAAAAATGAAAACAAAATAACTATGAATAGAAAATGCTAGGTGTATCTATTCTGTTCATATCCTTCATCCACTTTTTGATTATTTTATTATTTTATTCTTGTAAATTTGTTTAGGTTCCTTGTAGATTCTGGATATTAGCCCTTTCTCAGATAGATTATTAGCCCTTTGTCAGACAGATAGATTGCAAAAGTTTTTCTCCCATTCTGTAGGTTGCTTGTTCACCTTGATGATAGTTTCTTTGCTATGTAGTAGCTCTTTACTTTAATTAGATCCCATTTGTCAATTTTGGCTTTTGTTGTCATTGCTTTTGGTGTTTTAGTCATGAAGTCTTTGCCCATGCCTATGTCCTGAATAGTATTGCCTAGATTTTCTTCTATGATTTTTATGGTTTTAGGTCTTACATTTAAGTCTTTAATTCATCTTGAGTTAATTTTTGTGTAAGGTGTAAGGAAGGGGTCCAAATTCAGTTTTCTGCATATGGCTAGCCAATTTTCTCAACAACATTTATTAAATAGGGAATCCTTTCTCCATTGGTTGTTTTGGTCAGGTTTGTCAAAGATCAGATGGTTGTAGATGTGTGGCATTATTTCTGAGGCCTGTGTTCCACTCCATTGGTCTATATATCTGTTTTGTTACCAGTACCATGCTGTTTTGGTTACTGTAGCCTTGTAGTATACTTTGAAGTCAGGTAGCATGATACCTCCAGCTTTGTTCTTTTTGCTTAGGATTGTCTTGACTATATGGGCTCTTTTTTGGTTCTATATGAAATTTGAAGTAGTATTTTCTAATTCTGTGGAAAAAGTCAATGCTGGCTTGATGGGGATAGTATTGAATCTATAAATTACTTTGGGCACTATGGCCATTTTCATGATACTGATTCTTCATATCCATGAGCATGGAATGTTTTTCCTTTTGTTTGTGTCCTCTCTTATTTCTTTGAGCAGTGGTTTGTAGTTCTCCTTGAAGAGGTCTTTGCATCCTTTGTAAGTTATATTCCTAGATATTTTATTCTCTTTGTAGCAATTATGAATGGGAGTTAAGTCATGATTTGGCTCTCTGTTTGTCTATTTTTGGTGTATAGGAATACTTGTGATTTTGCACATTGATTTTGTATCCTGTGAATGTGCTGAAATTGCTTATCAGTTTACGGAGATTTGGGGCTGAGATGATGAGGTTTCTAAATACACAATCATGTCATCTGCAAACAGAGAAAATTTGACTTCCTGTCTTCCTATTTGAATACCCTTTATTTCTTTCTCTTGCCTGATTGCCCTGGCCATAACTTCCAATACTATGTTGAATAGGAATGGTGAGAGAGGCATCCTTGTCTTGTGCCAGTTTTCAAAGGGAATGCTTCCAACTTTTGCCCATTCAGTATGATATTGGCTATGGGTTTGTCATAAATAGCTCTTATTATTTTGAGATATGTTCCATCAATACCTAGTTTATTGAGAGTTTTTAACATGAAGAGGTGTTGAATTTTATCGAAGACCTTTTCTGCATCTATTGAGATAATCAGGTAGTTTTTGTCATCGATTCTGTTTATGTGGTGGATTACATTGATTGATTTGTGTATATTGAACCAGCCATGCATCCCAGGGATGAAGCCAACTTGACTGTGGTGGATAAGCTTTTTGATGTGTTGCTGGATTCCTTTTGCCAGTATTTTATTGAGGATTTTCACATTGATGTTCATCAGGGATATTGGCCCGAAATTTTCTGTTTTTGTTGTGTCTCTGCAAGGTTTTGGTATCAGGATGATGTTGGCCTCATAAAATCAGTTAGGGAGATCCTTCTTTTCCTGTTACTTGGAATAGTTTCAGAAGGAATGGTACCAGCTCCTCTTTGTACTTCTGGTAGAATCCGGCTGTAAATCTGTCTGGTCCTGGGCTTCTTTTCGTTGGTAGGCTATTAATTACTGCTTCAATTTCAAAACTTGTTATTGGTCTATTCAGGGATTCAACTTCTTCCTGGTTTTGTCTTGGGACTGTGTATGTGTCCAGGAATTTATCCATTTCTTCTCAATTTTCTAGTTTATTTGTGTAGGGGTGTTTATAGTATTCTCTGATAGTAGTTTGTATTTCTGTGGGATCAGTGGTTACATCCCCTTTGTCATTTTTTTATTGTGTCTATTTGATTCTTCTCTCTTTTCTTCTTTGTTATTCTGGCTAGTAGTCTATCTATTTGTTTAATCTTTTCACAAAACCAGCTACTGGATTCATTGATTTTTTGAAGGGTTTTTCATGTGTCTATCTTTTTCAGCTCTGCTCTGATCTTAGGTATTTCTTGTATTCTGCTAGCTTTTGAATTTGTTTGCTCTTGCTTCTCTAGTTCTTTTCATTTTGATATTAGGTGAACAGACACTTCTCAAAAGGAGACATTTATGCGGCCAACAGACATGTGAAAAAAAGCTCATCATCACTGGTCATTAGAGAAATGCAAATCAAAACCACAATGAGATACCATCTCACACCAGTTAGAATGGTGATCATTAAAAGGTCAGAAAACAACAGGTGCTGGAGAGGATGTGGAGAAATAGGAATGCTTTTACACTGTTGGGAGTGCAAACTAGTTCAACCATTGTGAAACAGAGTGTGGTGATTCATCAAGGATCTAGAACTAGAAATACCATTTGACCCAGCAACCCTGTTACTGGATATATACCCAAAGGATTATAAATCATTCTACTATAAAGACACATGCACATGTATGTTTATTGCAGCACTATTCACAATAGCAAAGAGTTGGAACCAACCTAAATGCCCATTAATGATAGATTGGTTAAAGAAAATGTGGCACATATACACCATGAAATACTATGTAGCCGTAAGAAAGGATGAGTTTGTGTCCTTTGCAGGGACATGGATGAAGCTGGAAACCATCATTCAGCCAAATAACACAGGAACAGAAAATCAAACACCACATGTTCTCACTCATAAGTGGGAGTTGAACAATGAGAACACATGGACACAGGGAGGGGAACATCATACACCAGGGCTTGCTGGGGGTGGGGAACTAGGGGAGGTATAGCAGTAGGAGAAATACCTAATGTAGATGACAGGTTGATGGGTGCAGCAAACCACCATGGCATGTGTATACCTATGTAACAAACCTGCACGTTCTGCACATGTATCCCAGAACTTATAGTAATAAAAAAAAAAAATGCTAGGTGTAAAGCAAGCAGAATCTGTTAGCTCCCTTTCATTTCAGAGGTCTGTGGAGCATGTTGTATAGGTTTAAGTTAATTCCTTCAGAACCAGAGAAAGGTATCACTTAATGGAAAACATTACTGATTGAGAAATAGTGTTTTTTTTTTTTTTTTTTTTTTTTTTTTGAGGTCTAATGCAGTATTTTCAGTAGAGAAGAATGTCAGCGGAAAAATCCAAAATGTTTTATGGATGGCAGGAGAAGAAAAGTGGCGGTATATGTTTGTATATCATGTGTGTGCTTGAGTGTATGTAGGCCTACACATGCACACACAAATACACACAAGATTTTCTTATATTTATCCACATGATAATGGATCAAGACAGTTTGTAATGGCCAAAGATGCACAAATTTATATGAACACCTAAATTATGTTAGGATGGGAGTGAGTGGAATGATTTTCATTACCTTAATACTTTGTAATGATCGTGAAAGGATTTTTTAAAAAGAGGAAAAGCCCTAATAATTTTTGAAAATAATAATAGCAGAGGGAATCCCATGCAACATCAGTTTGTTAGGCATGTGAAGATTTTAAGTAATGCAGAAAAGTAAAAAAATACCTTCCCTAATGGTGATGTACAGAAACATATTTGTCATCAATGCTTCTATAACTTTTCTCTCATCTCAGTTTCTATTAGAGGATTATGCATAATGTCTTGTGTATTTAACAGGAATTCCTCGATTGCAATGGCTTTTTAAAGGTTTTTTCTTTAGTTATTAATAGAATCTTTCATTTGCAGCCTAAATATTGCTGTCATCTTAGAGAAACAGTAAAGTATCAGAGAAGAAATAAAATGGGATAAAATGGATATTCAGAATGTCTTGCTACCCGACCATTACTTAAAACAAGATACCTTCTCTTTCTTTTCATGAAAACAAAACTATTTGTCTTCGCTGTCCACTCTGTTAAGGAAAATGATTTTCTCAATATATAAAGTGAGGCATAAAACATACTTAAGGTAAACTAAATCTTAAGTGAGACCAGAATAAAGGAACACCAAGTCTCACTTAAATGGGTTCATATATCTAGGCTGCAGTCTGTTAAAACTTATACTTTTACAAACATAACAAAACAAAAAACAAGAACATTCAGGTGTTTCAGTAGAAACCAATGGAAAAGTGTTTTAGGAATACTGTAGATGAGGGAAAATTCCAGAGAGCTCACAGAACAACAACAATTTCAATTCTTTTGACTTTTAAAGAAAAGGTTAAAGGATAAATTCTGGAAAATACAGATGTCACCAGAAACATTTGTCTGCTCTTGTAGATGAAGGAACATAGGTTTAGTACCTACAGAGTACAAGACAAAATGCTGATCATGTTGTGGGGGAAACAAAATTTTAAAACATATGGACTCTACCTAACCTCAAAGAGCTTACATGCTAATTAAGGAATTAATATGCAGTTAAAAATTGGGATTTGACAAGTACCCCTGGAAAGGCATGGAAAAGGTGATTTATTATTCAGAGAAGTGGTAACTTTGATCTGTGGACATCTAGAAAAGCTGTTTCTTTGGAAGGTGTCAAAGAGAGGACACTTCATTTTAAAAAGCAGGTATGGGGCGAAGGAAACTGTCAAAACAGAGCTATGCAGGCTGTATAATATGCAGCAAGCTGCTGGATGGAAAAACCAATTTGATGGAATGTGGATGGATGCCAGGGAAACTGGGGGATGTGTTCAGAAGAGTCAGTGAAATTTGACTGCAGATGGTCTATGAGGAAGGCGAAGTGCTACGACATGGTAAAGTGTTGAGTAGGCATCCGGAGACTGGAGTTTCAGTCGATCTCTGTCAGTCACTCACTGTGTGTACTTAGGGACCATTTGATCTCCTTGACAAGTACACGTCTTACCTGGAAAATAACGGTGTTTAGTTGGAGACGAGTGTATCAACTCACAGTGATTCCGTACAGCAAAATTTTCTTCCAGGTTTGGGGTTGGTCACCAGGCTATTGATTAAACACCACACAAAGTAATTGGCTTGAGTTTAGGAACCATGTTTTAAAAAAACTGTTGTATCTTTAAAGAGAAGAATCATACTCAGCCTGGGGAGATACTCACATTATTTGAGAGACACAAGAACTGAAACCTCCCATGAGAATGGTGGACTGGATTTGTATGTCCCAACTACCACTCCTTCCAGGGCATGTGCTATCTACAGCGTTCTATGTCTCTAGGTATGTTTTAATGTGCTTGTTTTTATTCTTTTTCACAGCACGTATAGTTGAATTCATTTAAGTTAATATGTAAGATGCATTTGGGCCTTTCATCTCAAGAACAAGAATATGGAAACCAAAGTTCCTTATTTTAAAACTCTAGTCAAAGGACTGCCTTGAAATAAGTATCAAAACTCCAATACCAACTTTGGCTTCTGAAAGGAGCCTAAAGGCATTTAACAGTGTGTCCTAAGGGATCAAATGTCAAATATGATGGTTACTAACACACAGGGGGAAAGGGACCAGAGCTAGAAACCAGTATTAATATCTTCCAGTATTTTGGGGGGAGATGGAAGCTGAAAAGGATGAGGAAGAGAAAAGCTTATGAAAACTGGGTTTCAAACTAATTTTGCTGAATTATGGAAAGAGAGGAAATATTTATTTCTGCTGCTATATCACCAAAAGTTACTATTAACTGAATGATTTCTTTTCATTTCACTGTTTTCTATTAAACTAATGATCAAACAGGTTGATTCTAGCCACTTAGAAAATGATATTGAATTTGTCTTGAACCAAACCAATAGATGAGTTAGTTTAGCTGTATGGCTTAACAGCTGGAGAAACACAAAAGACTCATTTTTACCAGGAGTTAAAGCTATGCGTTTTCCAAAACTACCAAACTGGAATAAAAAAGTTATCTCAATAATCAGTGTACTGTATATGAATTGATATCTCATTTAAATTAATCTATATCACATACCTTGTTCAGCTCTATTCCTGTCTGGCCAAAATTAATCTTTATAATGAAGTACCTTAGGTATTTTAGGATACCAGTATGTATTCAAGTGATCGAATAAAAATTCAGTTGTCTTCTCTATAATTTCTAGCATGTTTAGTGTTTTAATAAATTATCTATCCAAATAAGGTATTTTAAGGTATTAGTTTCAGACTCCTTTTTGGTAAATGTGTTTATATTTGTAAGTTTTGACTTGCTAGTTTTATAATATATATTAATTTTTAAACAGGATTTAGAAAAAAAATCCAAACATATTTTGCTTAGGTCACATTCACATTGCACTTTACACAGTACCACTGGTCAGCTCAGTGATACTTTCTCCAGTTTGTGGGTCATTTAATCCTGCATTTGTACAGTAATTTTGAGTAACACATCAGTGGTGAGGCCAGCTGATTTTGTTACACCCAGAGAAGACTTTTTAAATTAAAGCTTGAGAACAACAACAACAAAAAGTTACTGAAAATTGAGGATCAGCAAAGTTTTCTTGTAAATGGGTAGGTAGTGTGTATACACACACACACACACACACACACACACACATATATATATATTTTATGGGCCATATGATTTTTGTCACACTACTTGCCTCTGCTATAGTATCACAAAAGCAGTCATGGGCAATGCCAAAATCAGCAAGCATTGATGCGTTCCAGTATTACTTACAAAAATAGATGTTAGATTTTTGGCCTTAGGATCTGGGATTGGCCTTTAGGCCATAATTTGTAAGGGATTTTGCCAAAGCTCATAGTTTCCTAGTCATTGCTAAACATGACAGGAGCCCCAAATGAGGTCCCAAAATGAGTTCTGAAGAACAATTGTCCAATAGGATTTTCACAGATGAAAAAGTAAATCTGGGAAACACTGCACAAAATACCTCTCTTCTTATACACTGAAATTCAACATCATCTTATTAAAGGCTGTAAGACATCTTACAATAAAGTGATCTGTCTCTGTTGGCTGACTCAGTTCCCCAAAACACGTGTGACCTTGAAATTCTTTTTGTCATATTAGATAATTTGAGTATCTGTGATTTGGAAACAAGTTTCCAAACTAATAATTTGGATATCTATATAGATTGTCATATGCATATCTTTATTGAAATATCTTCTTAAATCCCTGAGTCAACTTCGTGAGTCACTTATCCACAAAGGTAACCAGGAAAAATACTAACCACCTTCAATGGTTCTGGATAATTTTCTGATTTAGTCCTTTCTTAGGTTCCAGCACATTATCTCCTGACAACCATTTGAGCTGTTGGCCTTACTCTGCTTTTTCCTTGGTAGTTAAATCCATTATAGTTTAAATCAGTTCAACATATATTTACCAGGTATGATATTTTCCAAGCACACTGATTAATGAATGAGAGAGACTGTGTCTCTCCCTTTAAGGCATTGATGCTAACAAAGACATAAAGACAAAGGTTAGAATATTATGTGATAACTTCTCTAATAAGAGAAATTCTGGATGCTGTCAAAGCACTTATGAGAAGTACTAAACTGTTATTATGAAATCAGAGAAAGCTTTTAGCTGGAGTTCATCTAAGCTACAAATTTGAAGCTAATCACAGAAGGGGAGAGACAGGGGAACAGCAGATACAAAGGTAAGGAGACAAGATTCCCTGATGTATCAAGCAAATGCATAGTACTACTCTAATATAGATTTATGCTGTAGAGATTGGTGAGAGTTGGATTAAGCAGGTCTTTACTGACTTTGTAAAAGTATGTAAGGTAGGTGGAAAGTTGGAGGTTTGGTCAGCATTGTACTATAGTAATATAGCTATGGCTGGAGTGTGGACAATGGCCTGGAGGGGCAGGCTGCTCATAAGTGAAAATTTCTTAAGCTGTTATAAAGCTTTCCCAGGGAATCTGCCATGGGTAACCTATTACCCCAGGTTCATCCCTTAGACAGATAAGGTGCTCTCAAGACTCCTACCTTATGACAAGAAACCCAGAACTAGGTAATGTTTTTTTCCCTGAAACCATCTGTTTGCTAGTGTAAACATTAAACTGTCTTTCCATTTGGGGGTTATTGGAAAAATCATAAAGTGGGAATAATTTTAGAGTGTTTTTTAAAACTTCAAAGGAGGCTTTATTTTGTATTTATAGCAAAACAAAAATTGGCACTAAGAGGCTAGCCTGAGTTTTATACCTGAAGGAAATGTGGAGGCAAACCTCGGCATTTTCCTTGACAACAGCAATTAACCAAGAAGAGCCTCACCTTAACATCTGTTTTAAGACAGCAGAACTGGTGGGCATACAAATATGCAAACGTTTAATTACACACCCTGTCTGTCCTTGTGAACCTGTATAGTTTACTTACAAATGCATGAGATACTTCAGGAAGTTATCCTCAATCAGAATGCAGCATAATGTTGTGTTTACTATATATGAAATATTCACACCTTATCTAGTCTAGCACACTGAGGCATTGAAAAGGATGAGAAGTAGGTTTTTTATAAGCAAGTAGGTTGTTTATAAACCTTTTTCTTCCACAGAACAAATTATACTGTTAACAGCTTGGCCCTGGTAAATTTTTTATATGTGTGCATATATAAATTTATATATGTATACACATAAAAATTCTATATATGTGTATATAAATACACATATACACACATACACACACAAACATACATAAAATCACATTATATATATGCATGTGTATATGTATATAATACATATATTATTTGGAAATGTGATTTCTGTATTTTTCCTGTATTCTAACCATATGAGGAATGTCTACTTAACACTGCTTAGAAACACAACTTCTAAGGTCCAAACTTAAGGATGTATGTAGTTTAGTTAGTGGCTGTTGAGGTTGTTGGTGGAGGGTCAGATGTTGAAAAGAAATGGAACGAAGTTTTTTCTAAACTTGAAAATACTGTCTTGAAATTTGCAGCTAAGATGTAGTAAGAGAGGGGCTGGTAGGCAAGAAAAGAAAAACTGTATGTAGGCATGGATCTTTAACAAATCATGAAATTGAATTTTCCTAAAGCAACTTAAACTATTTATGTTTTTTCTTTGTCCTTTGCCAGATCTCTGAAATAACCTCAGTCTCAAAATTCATGTTATCACTAATTAGGATTCTATCCTCAGATTTTTTTTTTTTTTTTTTTTTTTTGCAGATGATTCAACTATTTCTTAGTTTCCACAGATAACTAAAATTACTGCAGTTTCTCCTACCAACAATAGGCCTAGACTGCTAATTCAAGGACGAAATTTGATGTCAGGAAAAGACACAAACAAAGCTAAAATGTAGTGTTAACAGTTATTCCCACTTTTATATTTTTATACATAGATCTCACATTGCATTGCAAGGAGCTTACACTAGTAGTAAATAAGAAATTTAGGGGAAACCTGCATGCTGCATTTTTAGCATACAAGAAGTACAAAATTCTGCCTTTATTTTTTTCTTCATTAATATGCATGGTAGGCCAGGCATGGTGGCTCACGCCTGTAATCCCAGCACTTTGGGAGGCCGAGGCAGGCAGATCACGAGGTCAGGAGATCGAGACCATCCTGGCTAAAGGGTGAAACCCCGTCTCTACTAAAAATACAAAACAAATTTGCCAGGCGTGGTGGCGGGCGCCTGTAGTCCCAGCTACTCAGGAGGCTGAGGCAGGAGAATGGCATGAACCCGGGAAGTGGAGCTTGCAGTGAGCCGAGATTGCGCCACTGCACTCCAGCCTGGGTGACAGAGCAAGACTCCATCTCAAAAAAAAAAAAAAAAACAATGCACGGTAACCTTGGTTCTTTTCATACCTAAGTTTGACTATTCAGCAGTCTAATTTTAATTAAATCATAACAAAGTAACAACATTGACTATATTGATTGCATCTTGGGAATTCAGAATTTATTTTTTCACATAATTTTTCCTATGACTAGCTTGTCTTCTGTGGGCAAACTTTTATGATCCTTGAACTTCTTCTGGAAATGCTGCAGCAAACTATAAATATAACGTCTGCAATGGCATGCTGTATGTACATGTCTTTCAAGGAGGATAGCTCCACTGATGTAAAAACAAAAAGATATTAAAAACTCTGATTTTCAAGCTAGGAAATTATGCACAATTGGCTTTATTTTAAAATAATTATATACTTGCAGAAAAGTTGCAAAAACGTCAGTGTTTCCATATGCCCTTCACTCTGATTTTACTAATGTTAATATTGCACATAAGTATAGTATGGTCACCAAAACCAGAAAACTGACATTGGTACAACACATTAACTAAACAATAGACCTTATTAGGAGTTTACCAGTTTTCCCATAATGTCCAGGCTGCAATCCACAATCTCGCATTATTTATAGCATTCATTTCTTCTTACTCGTCTTGAGTCTGTGCCAGTTCCTGAGCCTTTGCCTGCCTTTTATGATCCTGGCACTTTTGAAAACTACTAGTTAATTTTGTTGTTGAATATTACTCAATTGTCTGATGTTTAGTCTTTTTTTTAAATTGAGGTCATGCATTGTTGGCAAGATACCACAGAAGAGTATTATGTTCCTCTCAGTGCACCTTATCAAAGGGCACACGAGGCCAGTATGTCTTATCACTAGTGATACTAATTTTGACTATTTGGTTAATATGGAGTCTACTGAGTTTTCTCACCATGATATTAGTATTTTCCCACATTAGCTTTAGACAAAGACACACAAATTCTTAATTTCCTAAACATGATGTACTCACTATACTCTTTTATGCCTCAGTTTCCCTGCCTAAAAATTATTATATTGCAACCCTAACCCTCATCTCAGCCAGTGTAGTAAGAATTAATGTGCTATCATTTGGAGATTCTTGGATAAAACTCACTGTATAACTGGAAATGATCACTCTATCTCATTTTAAAGAAGAACACAAATAGAATGGTTAAAAGTAGATTGGCAGCATGTACTCATTGCACACCCAGAACTACAGAGACATCTGTTATATATGTGACAGGCTAGGCCTGAAATCTGGTTCTCTCAGAACCAGTTAGTGTTTGCCCGATTTGGCCTAAGCCTGATTAAACAAAGAACACATTTATCACTTGCTACCTAACAGGCTATTACACTAACTAGATGGATAACCACCCATTGATAAGGACAATAAATAACTTTTTAAAAACTGTCACATTCACAGTTTCTGCTGTTCATATAAAAGGGAAAAAAGTCCCTTGACATACAAAGGATTCTGGATCCATGTGCTGTAATTCTGTCATATTAGTTTGTATCTGATAATGAAGTACCCCATCATTGCAGAGAATGGCAAATTTTGCAAAGTGATTTACTGGCTTTCTACTCTATTTTTATTTTTGAATGTCAGTGCTATCAGCCCTGACACAATACACTGGGAGGAAATTGGCCACTTATAGGTCTAGAGGTAAGTAGGTAGGGAAAGATATACTAAAGAAATAAGTGGCTCATATAACCCTCCAAGCCCCCCACTTTCCTCTTTGACAAATGGAAATAATCATATATCTGCCTCCTCAAGTTATTGTAAGCATTTGGTAATCTGTCCAGAACCTTGTATTGTAACTGACCCATAGTAAGTACTCAAGGAAAAAAAAAAAAAAAAACCCAGCTTGTCATTTTTATCACTTTATCATCTTTCATGCCTGAGACCCAAATTTGGGTTCAAAAGACAAGAAAATGGAGGTAAGACTCACATAAATAGTTTGGTTTAATTTGCAGGAGGCTTCTGGAAAATGATTTTATACCAAATAAGGATTCAATAGCATTTGTCAAATGTTGTGGAAATATCCCACCATCTGCATGAAGTTATGAACTAAAACATAATGATACTGAGGTGTACTTCTGCTCTTCGAGAGTAAGTGTTCATAGGCAAATAAACCTAGAAAATGCAGAAGAATGCAAGCTCCATGATAGCAGGACTCAACTTTACCATGATACCCAGTGCTTACTGATACAGTGTCTGACGTATTGCATGTGTTCAACAAATATTTTCAGATGAATGTTCTAATCTAGTATTTAGCTGTAAATATATAATGGCACAGGATCTTGAATACATATTTTATTTACCATTACATGAGATGGCAGATCCCGTATTATAGCTTAGCTAAAAAGTAGGGGGGTTTCCTATCCCAACCTCCACTTACATAGTTGTTATTATTATTATTATTATTTTTTTTTTTAAGACAGGGTTTCACTCCCATCACCCAGGCTACAGTGCAGTGGTGCAATTATGGCTCACTGCAGCCTTGATTTTCTGTGCTCAGGTGATTCTCCCACCTCAGCCTCCTTAGTAGCTGGGTCTACAGGAGTGCACCATCAAACCCAGCTAATTTTTTGTATTTTTAGTAGAGATGGTGTTTCACCTTATTGCTCAGGCTGGTCTCAAATTTCTGGGCTCAAGTAATCTGCCTGCCTTGACTTCCCAAAATTTTGGGATTACAAATGTGAGCCATCGTGCCTGGCCACCTCCAGTTATTTTAAGAGAATGACTTCTGACTTCCTTCTAAGTAAAACAACACTTATCTTAAGATTATGTTCTTTTTGCATTATGGTGGTAAACCATTTTACTTGCATTATCTCATATACATCTCTACAAACTTCTGAAGTAGGCTCAGTATCTCCATTTTATGGATATAAAGTTGGAGGATCAGAAATAACTTGCCTAAAACATACAAGTTCAAAACTTGAACTTAAGTCTATCTACAAAGACCATTTATGTTCTTGACTTGATATTGTTGCATTTGTCCACTGTTGCAGCCCTCTTAGAGTATTATATTATTTTACCCAGTAGAGTAAAATAATCTCTATGAGGGAAGACCCTGTCTTATTCATTGCTATATCATACTGCATGTCAGTTACTAGATGTTCAGTCAGTAATTTATAAGTAAAAGATAGAGTGCATAGTAGATTTTATTTAACCCCCTATTTTGGTATAGCCTATATAACTTGAGTTTTTATGCTTGAAATCTTATTTCTGCCTCTGATCAAGCAGATATAGACCCCCTTTTAGGCTACCAGTTATCTGATTTTCTGACTTGGCTGTCCGAGCAATTGGCAAACTGTGCATAATGATGAATATACTAGTAGGCTTACTTCCCCACTAAGTGTATCCAAGTAAAAGCCCTGAAAATCACACGGTTCTTGCCACTTTAAATCTGACACCTAATATATTAGGTATTAGAGTGTTTTGTGCTTACCTTTAGCTCTTCTTTAGTTTAAGTGATTAAAAAATGCCTGTTGCTGTCTGTATGTGCAGCATGCTTCATTAACGGTGATTTATTTGGGAGGTTAGCAGAATTGGCACTCTGCAGCACACCAGCGGGCAGAAGGAAAACAAACGTGAGATGATTGCTAAGAAATCCTTTCCTGCTCTAGTGATAGGAGCTTTGAGAGTTTGCAAAGTCTACTTCCCAGTACCCAGAAAGCATGGGTAAGAGTGGGGTTTCTGGGGATTGTAATTTCCCCCAAGTCCCTTGCTTCCACTCTCCTCCAGTGCTCAGTGGTTATGGATTTCCCCCTTTGGCACAGTATGCTCCCTGTATTTGTGGTCTCCCAGAACCACACTTACCCCTCTTGTTTTTTCCAGCAAGTTTGCCGACCCAAAGCCACACTCAACTTTTTCTAGCAGAATCCAATTGTATGGATTTTCTCTCATATTCCTTTCAACAACCCCATATCTTCACTGTCACTTTACTAAAGAGGAAAGTGAGGCTAACAGAGGTTAAATGACTTGCCCAAGAACAACAGCTAAATGGTAGCGCTGGGAGTTAAACCTGGCTTGTGTGATTCTAAAGCCAATGATCTCATTGCCACAGGGAAGCAAAGGAATTTTTATTTTACTTGCAACCTGCATTGATTTTGTCATGTGTACTTGAAATGCCATGTCGAGAGGATTCTGCGGCTGCCCTTGGGCTAAGCAGCAAAGAATGCCATAATCAATTAGCATTGCTTTCCATAGGAGTGGGAAGGAGGAGTGGAGGTGCCATGTATTTTTCTGTCTTGAACTATGATCTACTTTTGTTCTTGATTTTATTGTAGTAAGAGTGTAATAACATGGGAATGACATTCTAAAGGAAGGATGAAGTATCTGAGGGACAATCTAAATGCAAGATGAAAATACCACATATTTTATATAAACTACAATTGCCTGCTGTTCTAATAATAAGGCTACATACTCTTATTTGGGAGAAAATTCAGCAGAGTGTTTAAATATCCATACTCTTAAGTCAAACTTTCAGGGTTCATTTATTTTAAATAATCTCAACTTTTATTTTAAATTCAAGGGGTACTTGTGTGGGTTAGTTACATAGGTATATTGTGTGATGCTGAAATTAGGGGTATAAATGACCCTATCACCCAAATAGTGAGCATACTACCCAATAAGCAGTTTTCAGCCCTTCCCCACTCCTTCTCTCCTGTTCTACTAGTCCCCAGTGCCTATTGTTCCCATCTGTATGTCCCTGGATATGCAATATTTAGCTCCCACTTGTGAGATCATGCAGTATTTATTTCTTGTTTGTGCATTAATTTGCTTAGTATAATGGCCTCCAGCTGCATCCATCTTGCTGCAAAGAACATAATTTCATTCATTTTTATTGTTGCATAGTATTCCATGGTGTGTATGTACCACATTTTCTTTAACCCACCATCGATGGACACCTAGGTTGATTCTATGACCATGAATAGCGCTGTGACAAACGTACAAGTGCATGTGTCTTTTTTGGTGGAACTATTTCTTTTCTTTTTTTTCCTTTTCTTGTTTTTGAGACAGGGTCTTGCACTGTCACCCATGCTGGAGTGTGGTGGCACGATCTTGGCTCACTGCAGCCTCCAAATCCTGAGCTCAAACAATCCTCCCACCTCAGCCTCGCAAGTAACTGGGACTACAGGCAGGAGCCACCGTGCCTGGCTAACTTTTAAAATTTTTTGTAGAGATGGTATCCCTGTGTTGCCCGGGCTAGTCTCAACGTCCTGGACTGAAACATTCCTCCTGCCTCAACTTCCCAAAGTGCTGGGATTATAGGTGTGAGCCACTGTGCCCAGCCCAATTTATTTTTCTCTGCGTATATACCCAGTAATGGGATTTCTGGGTCAAATGGTAGTTCTGTTTTAAGTTCTTTAAGAAATCTCCAAACTGCTTTCCACAGTCGCTGAACTAATTTACATTCCCATCAATAGTTTATAAGCATTCTAAGGGTTCATTTTGGGAGTGATAAAATATTCTACATCATGATGGTGATGGTGGTTCTAAGACTGTATAAGTTTTCGAAATCTCATCAAACTATAAATAAAAAGAATGCGTGTCAGTGTATAAAATATACAATAAACTTAGGAGGGAAAATCAGAAGAAGTTCTATCTATTACTTATTAACTCCAACTTAGTTAACCCATAAAATGAAAATAATATTGTAGTCTACCTTCAAGGTTGTTTTAAAGATTACATGAGTTAATGCATAATACAGAGACTGCTATGTAGTAAGTGCTCTGTAAATGATATCTATTATTTATCATTTTCCCAGTTGTTTTGTACTATATTCTACCATTACATTACCTCCAACATTGTTTACCAGTTTAATCTCATACACTTTTATATTGCTGATTGACTACATTGTACTGTACACTCTCACAAATACATAAGCTTCATATGTATGGAAAATTGTGGAAAAAAATCATAGCTTTGAATACATGGCTCTTCTGTTTTTAACCAAACAATGTTAGAAGACTAGAAGCATCCATGTCTGTTTTTCAGCTGAATTGTTCAAGTGTTAAATATCTATATGTCCAAATAAATAATACTTATTAAAACGGATGGACTATGAGGTATGTTTGAAAATATTGAAAGTATTAGCGTCCTTTCTGCCCGTGGACGCCGCCGAAGAAGCATCATTAAAGTCTCTCTTCTCCCTGCCGTCATGTCTAAGTCAGAGTCTCCTAAAGAGCCCGAACAGCTGAGGAAGCTCTTCACTGGAGGGTTGAGCTTTGAAACAACCGATGAGAGCCTGAGGAGCCATTTTGAGCAATGGGGAATGCTCACGGACTGTGTGGTAATGAGAGATCCAAACACCAAGCGTTCCAGGGGCTTTGGGTTTGTCACATATGCCACTGTGGAGGAGGTGGATGCAGCTATGAATGCAAGCCCACACAAGGTGGACGGAAGAGTTGTGGAACCAAAGAGAGCTGTCTCAAGAGAAGATTCTCAAAGACCAGGTGCCCACTTAACTGTGAAAAAGATATTTGTTGGTGGCATTAAAGAAGACACTGAAGAACATCACCTAAGAGATTATTTTGAACAGTGTGGGAAAATTGAAGTGATTGAAATCATGACTGACCGAGACAGTGGCAAGAAAAGGGGCTTTGCCTTTGTAACCTTTGATGACCATGACTCCGTGGATAAGATTGTCATTCAGAGATACCATACTGTGAATGGCCACAACTGTGAAGTTAGGAAAGCCCTCTCAAAGCAAGAGATGGCTAGTGCTTCATCCATCCAAAGAGGTCGAAGTGGTTCTGGAAACTTTGGTGGTGGTCGTGGAGGTGGTTTCGGTGGGAATGACAACTTCGGTCGTGGAGGAAACTTCAGTGGTCGTGGTGGCTTTGGTGGCAGCCGTGGTGGATATGGTGGCAGTGGGGATGGCTATAATGGATTTGGTAATGATGGAAGCAATTTTGGAGGTGGTGGAAGCTACAATGATTTTGGCAATTACAACAATCAGTCTTCAAATTTTGGATCCATGAAGGGAGGAAATTTTGGAGGCAGAAGCTCTGGCCCCTATGGCGGTGGAGGCCAATACTTTACAAAACCACGAAACCAAGGTGGCTATGGCGGTTCCAGCAGCAGCAGTGGCTATGGCAGTGGCAGAAGATTTTAATTAGGAAACAAAGCTTAGCAGGAGAGGAGAGCCAGATAAGTGACAGGGAAGCTACAGGTTACAACAGATTTGTGAACTCAGCCAAGCACAGTGGTGTCAGTCAGGGCCTAGCTGCTACAAAGAAGACATGTTTTAGACAAATACTCATGTGTATGGGCAAAAAACTCGAGGACTGTATTTGTGACTAATTGTATAACAGGTTATTTTAGTTTCTGTTCTGTGGAAAGTGTAAAGCATTCCAACAAAGGGTTTTAATGTAGATTTTTTTTTTTTTTTTTTGCACCCATGCTGTTGATTGCTAAATGTAATAGTCTGATCGTAACACTGAATAAATGTCTTTTTTTAAAAAGAAAAAAAAAAAGTATTAGCTATGATAGAATGTTTAGGGTGAATTTGTGGTATATACTTAGAAACCTGTTATTAAAGAGGAAATTATTAACTCAGAAAAAAAAAGTACTATAAAAAAAAATAAAAGCAGTGTACTCTGCAGCTCAGCTAACAGCCAAATTATGTGCTATAACTAAGTTTAGACAACAGTAAAGCAAGGTATGTTCGTGTTTTTGTAGGCCTGTCTGTCATTGGAGTGATTAAGAAAGTTGAATATCATCATTCATAAAATAACTTAATACATAAGACAAAATCAAGAAATAGTAGTATAAGTGTGTTATTTTTTTCAAATTATCATTATTGAACTACTTACCAGAAAGGCAGTTTGTTGCCCCTGGACAATATTTCCCTCAGGGGATTAACAGCTAGTATTTAAGCTTTGTTCAAGCATTCCCTTAATACAAGTAAATATTAAATAAAACTTACAAAATTACAATTAGTGATTACTTAGTGAATGCTATGGATAGTGAATATGGACTTGTGGCTTGGGATTAAATTTTCAGTAACCGTGTAATACATCGAATTTAAAAAGCAATATATCTAAAGCAACTTTAATGAATGGGAAGACGATATAATCCGAAAAGTTGTTACAAGCCTCAAATGTCTCTGGGGATGACAAAGGTGTAGTCACTACTTCAATTAACTAATTAAATATCTTTGGCATATGTAACCTTCGTCTTATAGAATAACGTAATTCAAAGTTTCAAGAATCCTTAAAAACAATCTGGCACAGTCCCCTCTTCTATTCCTTAAGAAATTTGTCCAGCAAGCAAATAACAGAACTGAGCCTGGAACCCAGTTATTCTGAATCTTATCCCAGTGATTTTTTGCAATATCACTGTGATTATTGAGATTACTTCCGTTTTTTGAAGAGGGTCTTCTCAGTAGTAACATAGAAAGGTCCAACATCAAAGTAGAATAAGGTTTTCTATAAGGGGAAAGTATATTTTGAGAAATCCGTAGTGGCCATATACTTTAAGACATTTCAGTGGAAGACTTTTCCAAATTAATCTGTATAACTGTGGACTCTCAGGCTATGGAAGAGATCCTTCAGTAAGGGAAATGGTCATATATTAGCTACCTGGCTTTTATTTCAGAGGATTTCTGCCTAATGTAATCATTATATTTATGGTTAGAATCACCATAAGTGGAAAGTCTTTTCAAATGGGGAGCAACTGTGTACCTTAGCTTACCCTCTATCATTCCTCAAGGCCCTCTTTAATGTGGTATTATGATGGAACCGGTGTCTAAATGAACCACTGAGTAGGTGAGTGTGGTCTAAATAAGGGATTCCATGCTATACATGTTTGCCTCTTGTTTAATAGATATAGCTTTCCAAATACATCATCCAGGTCCCTTATATCTTCTCTTCTTTTGCACTGTTGTATTCATATTTTCAGATGCTTGGGACAAATAACCCAATGATAAAAACCAAGCAACACACATTTCCTAGCAGACTACTTACTGCAATCTCCAGTGAAGTTGAAAAACATCACCTATAGGAATGAAAATCTGTTTTTACTGGTAGATAGAGTATAAAGCTGGTAAAAGGAGAAAATCCAGCAAGTTATTTGATTGACTGATGTGATAGGAATTTTCATTATCCAAGAAGAACCCATAGATTAGCTACCATAATCACAGGACATATAGATGATCTGTACTACTCATTTAACAATATAAACTATCTTGTATGGTCAATAATCTTTTCTATCCAATTGAGCTGTAGTGTCCTTGTGGGTGGAGACCTTGACCCAAAACTCTTTGTTTTTTGAATTTTACCAGTTGAATCATGGACACTCAACAAATATCTATTGACTGATTGAACATTAAGATTTGACTGTGTGCCATTTTCCTTTAAAATTATTGGTGTATTGCTTTCTGAGGAAGCCTGTTTTCTCTCTTGCCTTCATTTCTGTTTCCCAGTTCCTCGCCATTGTGATGACTGCGCCCCTCATTAGCTAATTGTAGAGTTAGGAAACTCTTAACTCTACGATCCTTTTTAAAAATCTCTGCCTTAAGAATGGTAGCACTCTAAATAATAATTAGGAAGAAAGCAAATGTTTATGTTCTTACACTTAGGAGGAAGGAAACTTATTCACAGTTATGCTATCACAAAAGACTTCTGAGTTAACACTAGTGAAACATAGCCACCTGACAAAGTCTCAGCTCTGAAACCTGTGCTATCCTTTACATTATGAATATTACAGATTCTGCACCTTGGTTTACTGGCATCTGGCTTCACTTCTGCAGAAGGACAACATGAAAAGCCAAGTTAGAGAAGGGAGTCACCATCAGGATGTTAAGTCACACTTTAAAAGACACAATACTTTGAGAAGAGTTCATTAGTTTTAGAAATGAGTTCAGTATTTGAAGTATGAAGACATATATTTAAATACCGGCTCTGTTGGTTTCTAGATATTTAACCTTGAACAAGTTTCATAGCTTCTCATATTCTAGTTTCCAAGGATGTAATTTTATAGAGGATGATGATGCCTGACTCCCAGCCGTGTTATAAGGATTAAAGGAGAAGTGAATGTAAGATCACATGGTAGGTCCACAAGAGATGTTAGCTACCTTTATTCTTTCATTTACATATCAGCTATTGATTGGCTGCCTGCTCTGGTGGTTCACTATTCTATGTGCCTCTTAAATATCAATCAAAAATACAAAGATTCCTACCTTCATAAAGTTAAAAATCTATTTGGTTGGGACCAGGAGGTAGAATTTGAATCCAAGTTTAAACAACAATGGTAGTTAATACTCACATACAAAACAAGCCAGTTGACCTTCACAGCACACTTGTGAGAAAGATAGGGCTTCTGGTATGATCCCTAACGTACAAACAAGCAAACATGTTTACAGAGATTAAGTGTCCTTCCCAAAGTTCGGTAACTTGTGGTAAATCCAGGAAGAACTCAGTGTACATGAATCCATGTTTTCCCACTCTGTCTGGCTGCCATGAGGCCTTGAAAAACATTTTCTGTTGGAAGTATTCTTAGTAATTAGAGAGGTAGTCAATTTCCTAACCAGAGGAAAAAAGCAAAAAGGTAAAATAGATATTGTGTCCTTTGGGGGATTGCACTTTAAGCAGATCTTCATACAGGAAAATAGAATCTTTTTAGGTCTTTCCCTTGTTGGAAGTCATTCTCACCCTCCTCATAGCCTTCAGAATCAAGTCCAGAATCTTTTTGTTGTTGTTGTTGTTCTTTTTTTTTTTTTTTTTTTTTTTGAGACGGAGTCTTGCTTGTTGCCCAGGCTGGAGTGCAGTGGTGCTATCTTGGCTCACCGCAACCTCCTCCTCCTGGGTTCAAGCCATTCTTCTGCCTCAGCCTCCCGAGTAGCTGGGACTATAAGCACATGCCATCACACCCAGCTAATTTTTTATATTTTTACTAGAGCTGGGGTTTCACCGTATTAGCCAGGATGGTCTTGATCTCATGACCTCTTGATCCACCCACCTCGGCCTCCCAAAGTGCTAGTATTACAGGCATGAGCCACCATGCCTGGCCTCAAGTCCAGAATCTTTACTATACATTCAAAGATGATTGGAGACCGGGCTCGTGATTTACCTTCCAGCCTCTTTCCCCATCAGCCTATAACTCCCAAACTCAGGCTGTGCTGTGCTGTCTTTAACAAGGATAGCTATCACATTTCAACTTTGTGCCAGTACCCAAGCTCAGTGCTTTTCATGCATTCTCACTAATCCTCACCATCCTGCAGCTTTCATATATATATATATATGGCTGCTATTTTATAGATGGACCACACAGCTGGAGAATGTGAAGTCTAGGAATAGAGCACAAGTTAGATTCGGCAGACTACGCTTTTCATTATCTTGCACTGCTATAACTTGAAGGTTCTCACAGCTTCTTGCCAGTTTGTTTTCCCTGTCACTTGGCTCAGAATGGCCTTCCTCCCTCTTATTTATCCTTTAAGAATCAGTTCAAACTGGTAGCCCCTTTGAGGAGCTTTCTTGAAACTCTTGCCCTACCCTACCTCCCAGCTCAGTTCAATGATAATCTTTGGCTTCTTTAGCATCTTGTTCTTAATAGACTTACTACACACGTTGCACCAAATTATAATTACTGGTTTATTAGCACCTCTCGCCAAGTAAACTGTGAGCTCCTTGAGGACAAGACCCATGCCTCCCTAACCTCTGCATACCCAGCTAGCACTGTCTCTGCCACATGGTAAACACAATTACTTTTTTGTGTGAGCTGATTTAGTACTGTTTGGACACCAGCAACATTTTACTTCAGCAGAATGTCCAGAACAGACAAATACATGACCAGGCCCTGCATGTAGATTCTTGGTAACCAGGACTCTTAAGGGAAAACTGATTGATGCTTTTGTTTTCAGCACTTTGTGCTGAGGTCTTTGGTATGACTGTTAGTATGAAAATTGTTTGAAGGGTTGAGGGAAGTTTTGTTCTGTGCAAGAATGTGGGGGGGAAAAAAAAACACCTTGTACAATTCTTAGTTATTCATCTCCTCCTGGCTCAGTGAGAGAAAGCAACCAAGGCCTGTTTTATTGTGTGGCTTCCTTCTTAGGATTTACGAGTCTCACTCTTGGGCAGGATCTCAAAATGAGTGCTGACTACACTACCTTTGCTACAGCCACCGTTAGATAAGCCAGAGAGAGCTCAAAGCTACAGGGGAGATCTATTGCCACCATAACTCTTGGCTCATCCTGCAGCTTTCTTTCTGGCTCTGACAGAAAAATTGAAATTATGAAACTTTGTATCCTGCACCACAGTCCCACATGAGATTCATGAATCTTCAGCTCCCTTCAGAAAACCTGATGCTTTGGTTACCACTACCCACTGACAAATGACTGTCCACGACCCCATTATTTCTGATTAGCAAAGGTGAACCTTACCTACCTGAATGTAAATAAATGCCAATAGGATTCTTGAAATTCTTCATCCTTAAAAACCTACAGCCCTTAATAGAACATGCACTGTAAATAGTGTCATATCATGAACTAAATCTTTATCATGTAATTGGATACATTTCCTAAGCTAATTTTAATTGCTTCAAGAAACCGCTTAACATTGTAGATCAATCCCAAGGTCCAAGATGACATTTCTCTCACAAAATTAATTATTAATACCCTGATCATTTGCTTAAGACATTAATAGTTTTCATTGATCAGCACATCCTGTTTATCTAAAATGGCCTAATCACCATGCATGTCAGAAGAGTATCTGAACATATCCAATTAGAGATACTGCCGGCTTTCTGCCACATCAGCAGAGCAGAAGTTAAGAGTCCCTTTTGTCTTCACAATATATTAAGTCCAGCTTTATCAGAAACTAAGCTATTTAAGGGCACAAAAGAAAGGCAAGTTCTCTAATGATGGTTGTTCATTTTCTGTTAGCTCCCTGGTGAACATACAGGCTTTGCAGTGATCACATGGTTTAAATTAACGCTAAGAACCCATTATTAAGTAGCTTGTGTTGGCCCATGTTTTCATGTAAGCCTGTGTTTGCTCACAGTGTTTTTTTTATAAGTGGGAGTAAGATGAGAAACTCCAGGTATACTTTCAGCTTGAAAATACTGGGGATCCCACAGTGATATATCAAAACATCACATTGTATACCATAACTATATACAATTATTTGTTGTCAATTTAAAAATAATATAAATGTAACATATTTTTTAAATGAAAGCTAAAATAACAAATTGAGACCACAGTAATATCTGGCAATGTAGGGTGCTGTAGAGTTTTCAAAGACATTTCATTTACTTAACCGGGAGGTTTACCTTTAAGCAAGATTCAGAGAGAGGCCGGATGGGGTGGTCTACCCAGGACCACATAATGAGTTCCTGCCAGAGTTGTAAATAGAATGCAGGTCTCCCGGTTCCCTAGATTTCTAGTTTATTTGATTAACTGATGAGTTGGTAGCACCCTGCTCGTCTTTCAGACCCCAAGGGAAGCTCACTTCCTTTATGAAGATTCCCAAACAAAAAGTTTCCTCCTTCCTTGATAACGGGATATCATATTGCAATTATATGAAATTGTGGATAACAGCCCCTACTGGATAAAGAGACTGTAGAGGATAGAGATGGTGTCTTGTTCCTCTTGATGCACCCAATGCTTCTCCTTGCATCTGGCAAGCAGAAGATGCTTCATCTATACATTCATACATGGCGAACTGGCAGGATGGGTGGGAGAAGGAATGAGTGGATGAGAGGAACCACAGTTGAGAGTTCTGTTTTACTGACTTCATGTTGCAATCCTTCAGCACCAGAGGGAAATTTGACTTTACTTGAATCATGCAGTGCTAATTTTTTTTTTTTTCTCTTGAGACAGGGTCTCCCTCTGTTGCCCAGGCTGGAATGCAGTGGAGTGATTATGGCTCACTGCAGTCTTGAACTCCTGGGTTGAAGCAATCCTCCTGTCTTAGCCTCCTGAGTAGCAGGGACTATAGGCATGCACCACCATGCCAGGCTGATTTTTAAAAATTTTCTGTAAAGGTGCGAGTCTCGCTATGTTGCCCAGGCTGGTCTTGAACTCCTGGCCTCAAGTGATCCTCCCATCTTGGCCTTCCAAAATTCTGGGATTACAGGTGTGAACTACTGCACCTGGCCTTAAAAAGTATTTTAAACTAATTTTCAATACTTAAAACTTAGGAGATTTTCAAAATACAGTAATATTTTCAACTTTTCTTTGAAAAGTTGTAGATGCCCCTGCAATCCTGGATCTTTTACCCATCTGCTTGAGCTGAGGGGCACCTGTTCCCTTAAGCAAGGACATGCCTCCATTCCCCAGAATAACAGTGTCTGCCCACAGCTTTACTCAGTTACTTAAATTTGTAGCTTTTGGTAAAGGTAATGAGTAGCCTCTCTTTACTGCAGAATTCTCCTAATTCAGTATTCTTGGCTAACAGAAGTATTCGTGTTCCTAATCATGTTCTGTATATATCCAAATGAACCTAGTAGGCTGCTACTGATAGCTGGTTGGATTTCTCTCATTAGGCACTGGAGCTGCATATTTCTGTGGCATGTTAGAAGTGAAACATGGGGAAAAGGGGGAAAAATGTTTGAATTAAATGGGTAGTCACAATTTTCCCACACGATATAATGCCATTGGAAAAACTGGGAATTTCTACCTGGGGTCCACCAGTGTTAAGCCATCTTGTTCTGTGGCAGTTCTGTATTTGCATGTTTTTTTACTAATTGGAAAATAAATAAGAACAGGGTCTGGACACAGAGGGACCTTGCAAAGCATAGTGCATTCCCCTGCCTTCAGGTTGGTTCATGCCTAATCAGAAACTGTTCTTGTCTTCACTCAGAAGCCGCAGGGACTCCTCAGCTCCAATTCCTACCCAATTATTATTTGCAAGAAAAGAATAGGAGACTTACTTGCTTCATATTCATAATTTAACATGTTCCTTTCTTCCCCTCCAATGGTACTTTCCCACAAGTGAGTTTTATTGATATTCAAGTAAAGATAAACTCGCAGAGACCACAAAGAGAAATATTCCCAGATCTCATTGTAATGTCTCTTCTTTCCCACAGATTAAAAGTTATACAAAACTTAAAAGAAGCAGCGATTCTATTCACTTGTTATTGGACTTGAAACTCCCTTTGACCTCGGAAACTGAAGATGAGGTTACCATGGGAACTGCTGGTACTGCAATCATTCATGTTGTGCCTTGCAGGTAGAGTGTCATTTAAAAACTTTTTAATTTAGAAATGCTACTGTATTTCACACTAATTCAAAAGTGGGCCTTCACTTTAGATGGCAGTGATAAAATCGCAAGAGTGTAAGCCACTATGACTAGCATTTGCTGACATTGTTGAATATACCTTCCTGATGGTCTTTTAGTGACTCTTTTCATGATGTTGTATCTAGAGATACACATTGATGTTTCACCTGTCTATCTAGTCCTTTTAGAGTCGTTTGAGCCATTATTTAGTTTGAAAGTCGTTATTTTTGCTCATCCCAGTGCCCAATTGCACAGAGATATTGGGCAATAAAACCGATAATATAGTCTGGAGTATTGCCTACTTTCATTTCAGTGGATGGACGTGTATCTGGATAGCTCTTTCAGTGTCTTTGTTGATATCACTCCATTTTCTGATACTGACTCTCTTTTTCATTTCAATGTACTACAGTTTAGTAGGAACCAGAAAGCAAAACATAGGAGGATTTTACCATATACTCATAGCCACCTACTAGAAAAGGGATTTGAAGAGTTCAAACGTGGCTGGGCACGGTGGCTCACGCCATTAATCCCAGCACGTTGGGAGGCTGAGGTGGGTGGATCACCCAAGGTCAGGAGTTTGAGACCAGCCTGAGCAACAGTTCAAAACCAGCCTGAGTAGCATAGTGAAACCTCATCTCTACTAAAAATACAAAATAAGTGGTGCAGTGGCACATGCCTGTAATCCCAGCTACTCGGGGAGCTGAGGCAAGAGAATTGTTTGAACCCAGAAGGCAGAGGTTACAGTGAGCCGAGATCACGCCATGGGCACACTCCACCCTGGGCAACAGAGTAAGGCTCGGTCTCAAAAAACAAAACAAGACAATAAAAGAAAGAAAGAAAACTTCACACATGCTATGTATTGCTTTCTCCATTTTCTGGAAGATATGAGTCTAACAGTTGACATACATAATTCAAGTGCTGATGCATCAGAAGTCCAGCATGTGCCGGGAATTGGTTTCCAGCTTGGGCTACTGTGTATCATTCCAGACCCCTTTGAAATGAGTCTGCTTGACTTGTTTTGTTATTCAGAGTGTCAAGTCCAAGAGGGACACCTGAATATATTTGCATTTTTACAACATGAAGCAAAAATGACTTTTGGATCACCATTACTTTGATTTATGCATTCACTCAAATAACATTACTGAGTACCTTGTAACAAGCCAGCCCTGTACTGGAATCTGGGAATATAATCCTGATCAAAACAGACATGCTACTGCTGTATTAACTGAGTCCTGTAACTTCTGACAACTTGTTATAGTAGATAATTTGCAATTGTTATAAAATCAAAAATAATAATGGTAGTACTAACATGTATGGATCACTTATTCTATGCTAGGCACTACGCTAAGCACTTGGTATCCTTTATCTAATTTCTTTCTCCTACGACCCTTAAGAAGTAAGCATTTATCATTTATTTTACTGTATTAACTATGAATATTAATACTATTACTGAACCATCAAGAAGTTAAGAAACTCACCCAAATTCACAAAGCCAGTAAGTGGTGGAGCTGAGATTTAAACTCAAGCAGACTATAGTCTTGCCTGTTCATAGTGTACGGTCTGTTAGTTGTCTTGCGGATTTGGCAAGTTTATGGTTGCAGATTTAGTTTTGAGATTTTTGTTTTCATTCTTCCTGTGTTTTTCTAAATGTAAACCTTCATTTACGTATACATCTTTCAATAGTCTACCTTTGTGTTTCAAACTTCTTGGCTTAGTTGAGTTCACATCTTCCCCACTGCATGATTGTGAACATCTTGGCATCCCTCTTAGTGATATTATTTATCTGCCTCATCTGGTCAGAACCTTCATCTTCCTCCCAGCAGTATGCCCAGGCTCAGTTGTTTTTCTCTGGGACCTTGACCCTCCTAAGGGATTTGACTGACACTTTCAAGTTTTAACTTCTCGTAATGACTCTGGTATAAATGTACTCTTTAAGCCATAAAGCAGTGAATTGATTTCTCGTATTTGGCTACAGCAAAATGTTTATTTAACCCAATGTGCTAAGTAAATATCAAGATATGAAAGGGTTGAAAATCAAGGAAGCCACTATTCTCTTCAGTAGTGTTTGGGAAAACTTGGAGGAATTCTCACCTAAGGTGTGTGTGTAACTGTATCTTTTTTATTCACTTAGCTTTTTATAGAGAATCAGTGTATTGATTGTTTTTGTGAGACTTTTTTGTGACCTGTTTTACATTGCATTAATATTCCCTTACCATATGCCTTCTTCAGTGTAGGCAAAGTCAAGCTTTAATTAATGTTTTTGTTTTCTTGCTATTTGTCTTGATTTCATTAATTTATATAGCACTCCACTCTCTGAATTTTGATTCTTTAAACTGCTTTAGGCAAGGCACGATGGCTCATGCCTGTAACCCCAGCACTTTGGGAGTCTAAGGCGGGCGGATCACCTGAGGTTGGCAGTTAGAGACCAGTGTGACCAACATGAAGAAACCCCATCTCTACTAAAAATATAAAATTAGCCGGGCGTGCTGGTGCATGCCTGTAATCCTAGCTATTAAGACGCTAAGGCAGGAGAATCACTTGAACCCAGGAAGCAGATGTTGCAGTAAGCTGAGATCGTGCCACTGCCCTCCAGCCTGGGCAACAGGAGTGAAACTCCATCTCACCAAAAACGAAAAACAAAAACAAAAACAAAACAAAAAACTGCTCATTCTTTTTCTTTTGTGTATCAGCCATAACTTTTCTGTACATCTTTAGTCTGAGGTTTCTTGGTGAGTTTTTGGCAAGGAATATATTTACACTTGTTATATTTACCATAGTTAGTGTGTCTCACATGTGCTTTTCTTGATCTTTTTTTCCCCAAGTAAGACAGGATCCAAATATATAAGCAGGCTAATCCTGCAAGGGATGCATCTGATAAGATTTATTAATTATTTGGGGGCATTTATTAGAACTTTATGGTACAATGGGAATGTTCTTTTTTGCCAAATGACACAGTGTCTGGCAATAATTTTCAAATAAAACAAAACTATTGATGTCAGTATTCTAAAACTTCAGTCACTATGAAAATTAGTTTCATTATTATTCTTAAACAATTTAAACTCAAGATCATAAAACCCTACTACCCCAAAAAGCAAGGAAGCTAACAAATGAGTAAAATGTTCTTACAGAAGTAAAAGTGTACAGTGCAACAGGGAATGCTAGTGACTGTGGAAAAGTAGAAAAAAACATGCCCCACTAAAATATTTATTTGTGCCTGGCTGTAATCCTTTGTGACAGGTGTCCCAGGTTTTTTTTTGTTTTTGTTTTTTTTTCTTAATCTATAATCTCCTAATTCTCTAGGATTTCCATAATGTTAATGAATAAAATTTAAATTAGTTTTAAAAGTAAAAATAAAGGGCCTGTATAAAGCAAACCAAAATAGTCTTCAGGCTAGATGCAGTTCCTAGTCCACCACTTTGTGAGACTTTATTTCAAATGTTTGCTTTACAATAAGCTATTGTATGTTTTAAAATAGGTAGAAGAGAAGAATTCTAATATTTCTACCATAAAGAAAAACAAATATTTGAGATTTTTTCAAATATTTCAAAAAAAAATTGAGGATATCCCAATTATACTGATTTGATCTTTTCAAATTATATGAGTATGTTAAATTATCATATGTATCTCAAAAATACGTACATCTATTAGAAAAAATAATTTAAAAAACTAAGGCCAGGCACAGTGGCTCACGCCTGTAATTCCAGCACTTTGGGAGGCCAAAGTGGGCAGACCACTTGAGGCCAGCAGTTCAAGACCAGTGTGTCCAACATGGAGAAAACCAGTCTCTACTAAAATACAAAAATTAGCTGGGCATGGTGGTGCATATCTGTAATCCCAGCTACTCGGGAGGCTGAGGCATGAGAATCACTTGAACCCAGGAGGCAAAGGTTGCAGTGAGCCGAGATCATGCCAGTGCACTCCAGCCTGGGTGATAGAGCCAGACTCTGTCAAAAAAAAAAAAAAAGAAAGAAAGAAAGGAAGAAAGGAAGGAAGGAAGGAAGGAAGGAAGGAAGGAAGGAAGGAAGGAAGGAAGGAAAAAAGAAAAGAAAGAAATGATACCACATACTCTTAGATACTCTTAGACCTTAGGGCTTTTATACTAATTTTCTTTTGTCAAGAATGCTCTTGCCTTAAATGTCCCCAGGACCCACCTTATAACCTTTAAATCTGTGCTCAAATGTCACCTAATTGGTGAGGCTTTTCCTGAACACAGTAAATACTTTAAAATAGCAATATTTATTTTGACCAGCATCGTCTATGCTTTTTATTGCTTGATTTTTCTTCAGAGCTCTCATCAATATCTGAATAATGATATATTTTGCTTTCTTCTTTTCTTTCTTTTTTTTTTTTTTTTTTTTTGTGAGACAGAGTCTTGCTCTGTCACCCAGGCTGGAGTGCAGAGGCGCAATCTCGGCTTACTACAAGCTCCACCTCCCGGGTCCCCGCCATTCTCCTGCCTCAGCCTCCCGAGTAGCTGGGACTACAGGTGTGTGCCGCCATGCCCGGCTAATTTTTTTGTATTTTTAGGAAAGACGGAGTTTTACCATGTTGATCAGGATAGTCTCGATCTCCTGACCTTGTGATCCACCCACCTTGGACTCCCAGAGTGCTGGGATTACAGGCATGAGCCACCATGCCTGGCCACTTTCTTCTTTTTTACAAAATATCTTTCCCTACTAGATTGTAAGGTTTATTTGGGTAGATATTTCTGTCCTTTTAGTTCACTGCTGTATTCCCAGCATCTGGAAGATGCCTGGCACATAGTGCAATTCAATAAATATTTTTCAAATGAATGAATGCTACAACCTGGTCGGTCATGAGAGAAAGAAACTAGATCTCCAATTTCAAGCTGTACTATAGACCCCAGGGTGCTTTGTAGTCACCTTGATGGTAACTCTGAACTAGCCATCCTATGATGCTAATCCATACAAGTTTTTAAAAATTGGATATAAATTCTAAAGTATTAAAATTGGTCTATGTGCCTTGAAGTCTATATGTTGGTGCAACACTGCCTCTCCCATTTCTTTTTTTATTTTATTACTGTTTTGTTTGTTTGTTTGTGTTTTGTGTTTTGTTTTTTGTTTTGAGATGGAGTCTTGCTCTGTCCCCCAGGATGGAGGGCAGTGGCACAATCTTGGCTCACTGCAACCTCCACCTCCCGGGTTCAAGTGATTCTACTGCCTCAACCTCCTGAGGAGCTGGGATTACAGGTGCCTACCACCATGCCTAGCTAATTTTTGTGTTTCTAATAGAGACAGGGTTTCACCATGTGGGCCAGGCTGGTCTCGAACTCTTGACCTCGAATGATCCACCTGCCTTACCATCCCAAAGTGCTGGGATTATAGTCATGACGCCTCACCCGTTTTCTGACTTTAACTATAGCTGGGGTAGAACTGTTCCCCTTTTGTATTTTTCTGCCTCAAGTCTTTATCTGAGTCACAAGCAAGGAGAACTATGGGAAGTTAACCTCATCCTTAGGGGCAGCCCTCAGCTAAGGGGGCATGAGAATGAGTAGATAAATGCCTCTGTCTCCTGTCCTTTGGGAAGTCAATTCTTAGGCACATTTAACATAATTTCTTAGGGGTTCACGACTGGATTGAGTCTCAGTTCCCCACAATACCTCCTTCTATTTTTTTCTTCTTTGCTTCTGCTTCTTGGTATCACCTCCTAAATAAACTAAACTGCTCGGAAGTCCTGCTCTTAGCCTCTACTTGTAGGGGAGTCCAAATCAGCTAATAGCAGAGAGGCAGCTTAGTTTTGACCATGTCAGTAATTAGAAAGAAACAGGTGGGAAAAAACAGCTTTAACAGAGACGATTGGAGAATTGACTGTGTATGTATTAATAGATCTATATATGTATGTGTATGCATGTGTTTGCATAATACATGCTCACAAACCACTGTGTAGTTATATTTATAAATATTATATGGGTCCTGCAATTACAGAGTTTTACTCTTTTTAGCATTTGCTTCTTTTATTATTAACCAGATGTTGAGCAAGTCATTTTACCTAAGATTCAGCTTTTACTTCTGTACAATGAAGGAGCTGAACAGATGGTTTTAGAGTCCTGTTCACTTCCAGTAATTTACAATTCTATCTGTACACATGGTTTGAGAGGAAGATATGTATGCCAATAGGGTTAGAGCTCAGCCTGGAATTCTATTCAACTAATATGAAATTTCACATAGGTCATATGCTTTACCATGTGCTATTGATTCTGTTCACATTGGCAGCATTTGAAAGAAAGAAAAAAATGGCTGCTCCATATGTTTATGTGCAGCAAGAGGCGTGAAGACATTTAAAAACTCCGTGAATGTGCGCAAAAAATTTATGCTTGATACATTCTCAGTTGATCTTGGTTTCAAGGAGGCTAAATTTAGTCCCATCTCTGTGGTGCAGTTTACCAACTTCAGCAATTATCTCTTTTTGAGAAAGTGCATCCTCTCCAAATGCAACCATTTGTTGATTTGCTCACAAAATCTATGTCATTATTATATCTGCATCTGGGGGTAAGTAGTGGAGAAAAGTCCTGTATAATTCACAGGCGACATATTCTGAGATGGGTGAGTGTTCACAAAAGGTGGAGCAAGGAAGAGCCCTGGATTGAATAGTCAATCATAGGATGTAGCTTGAATGTATGATAGAAAAAAATATGTACAAACCTGCAATCAGAACACATAGAAAGAATGCTCATTGGTCTTCAGAAGGCTTTTGAGGCTCAGGAAGTCTCATCACTAAGACTAAAATAGGCTGTCTAAAGTTTGGGCTTATTCTAGGTCTGAGAGCACAAATACACAAAAGAGGAATTCCCAGTATTTATTAATGTTGATAGTAGGACCCAATGAGCACCATTTTTCTACCTATTCAGAATATTTCATTAAAGCTCATAACCAGCCCTCAAGCATCCTCCCTTTTATCCCCACCAGGATGGGGAGCACACAGAAGTTCATTTCAAGGCTTGACCTCACTGCACAGCAAGGTATAATATTTCAGTTCCCAAGATTCTCACATTCCCCCCCAGAATAAACAGAGATACAGACAACAGTCAAGTAATTCACAGTTCTACCCACGTATTAAACCTAGTACTACCCTGTTCTCATAAAAGTAACAAATATTCAATTAAGACCAAAAGAGAGCTGAGTGTTAGTTTTCATTTAGTTACCGCAAAGCATAGTCCTGTATTTTGTTGTTTCCCTTTCTAAGAAAATGACTTGCCAGTGTATTGACAGTCATGCTGACTGAAGCCAAAGCGTGGATTTCCTGTCCACTCTGTGCTCTCTCATAATCATGGCCATAAAATGAAGCCCATGTGGTAGAAAGATTTAGTCAAGAAGACAGCTAGTAACCAGATTAAAAAGCAGTGACTCCATTGATGAAAATTAAGGAAAGAAATAGGGGAAGTATACCCAAAAAATAATAAATAGCAAATGCAACACTTATTTTCAACATAAATTTAAGTATTTAAGTCCATTTCACAGTGGGAAAATGTTAATCAGTCATGAAGATGTTGAGGTAACTAGAGGAACTGGCAGCGATTTTATATCCCCATAGGCATGGACATACAGTAGCCAGCACACACCCGAACGTTATTAGAAATATTCAATTTAAGACCTCTCCAGAAGAAAAATTGTTAATGGGTCCATTAAAAATGCTCGGCCATGCTGGATGTCTTAACTAGAAATAAAACTCCCTTACTGATAGAGTGTAGGACACATTGTATCTAGAAAAAAAATGGAAGAACTCTTTTGAATGAAGCAATTTAGGAAGGGAGGAAAAAAACAGGCAAGTGAAAATCCAATTATGTGTATCTAATGTCAACCTGTGTGATCATTCTCTGTTTAAATGTGGGATCAGTGATGCTGTCTTAAAGGTTGAGGATGACGGGAGCAGGAGTAGTCTGTGGCAGTTGGTACCATGCCAAAAACACCAGTTGAAGACACTGCAGAACTGGCAGTTGAGAATATGGACTCCGAAATTACATAGATAGGTCTGCCACTTATGAGTTGTGTGATGAAGGTATGTCATCTCCCTAGGTCATAGGTTTCTTTTTTTCAATCTGTAAAACAGGCAAAATAACTGTATTTACTTCTTTAGGCTATCTGTGAGGATTGAGAACATGCATATATTCTTTGCACTTGGTGCAGCATCCAATACTTAGCAAACCCACTGATTAATGAGCTATTATTCATTTAGTAATTTAAAATATGTTGGAGGTTCCATATGTGGGAACTATGTTTAACTTAGAACTAAGCTATTTAATATATATGTTAAATGTTAAATATATGTTAATGTATATGTTAAATGTTAAATAGCTTAGCTCGAAGGTAGACATAGTTCCTGTTATGGCAATGATAATGATTATGGTGACAATGATGTTGCCATATTAGATTCTTAGAATACTAGTTTCTGGCCATTCTTCAGTGGTTGAAGGTTGTAGAACAGGGTTTACAACACATCTGGACCTTATCTATACAATGGTGTTACAATAATAAATACCTATGAAAAACAAATACCTAAATTGGTTAAGCTTGTATGTGTATATATGTGCATGTGTGTGTATATATACATACATGTGTATGTACATGCATTTGTGGGTAGAGCACTCAGGAAGGTCTGTCTTAGTACAGGACAAATATCAGTTGTTATTAATATCAGTTAATATCAGGACTAAGTATCAGTTGCTATTAATATCATCATTAGCAGCAGTAGCAACAGCAGCAAACCAGTGGTGTTGGTGACAGCCAGAACATTTAGGGTCTGCCTCCTGGCAGCAAGGCAGCTAGGACAAGTGCCAATTAGAGACATCCATCTGGGGGCCTGGCAGTGGGAGAGAGCTGAGGAGGTGTCTATAATGGTACTTCCAGAAATTTATCAAGTTGTAAGAGGATAGAGTTCCAAAAAGAGTAGGATGCAATGGTTCAAAATGATGATTTTTTAAATGCGTTTTACAACAACAATAACTAACATAAAGAAAATAGCACATAAAAACCCTTACTGTTACTGTACTGGAAAATGCTGCAGCACAGACTCCATTTTGTACCATAATCATCCATTCCTCTCCACACGCAAACTCCCCTTGCTGATTTTAATCAGATATTTCACCTGAATGAAGAAACTTTGTTGGGTGATGCAGCCCCACTTAATAATGACCTTAATTCATTTAGCCCTTGTGAGTCTATAAAGTATTTGTTGAACAGTCTATTTAAGAAGCCTGTTAGGAATTAGAGACAACTGCAATAATAATAATAGTATGAGTAAAAAGTTAACTCGGTGTTTGTGTGCCAGATATAGCACCTCAGTTTTATATGCACTATCACCCTTAAACTCAAAACAACCCTCTGGGAGAGGTATTATCCTAAGTTCATAGATAACGGGTTACATGACCTGCTGACAAAACCAAAGCTTGTAGAAGTCCAAGGCAGCATTTAAATTTAGGTCTGCCCAGGTCCAAAGACTGGGCTTTTAACTGTCATGCTATGATAATGTCTATTGAAATTGAGTACCTGTCTTCATAAAGCTTACCATCTTATTAAATACTTTGAACCAGTGGTTACCGAAATTTAGTTTATGAACCAGCAGCATCATTGTCACCTGGCAACTTATTAGAAATAAGGATTATTGGGCTCAGGCACAGACTTACAGAATTAGAATCTCTGCAAGTGGGGTTATCTGTGTTTTAACAAGCCCTCCACGGGTTGTGTTTCTCAATATTACTAGCCTGGGTGTCTACTCCAAGAAGACAAGGAAAGAGGGGAATTATTTCTCAGCTAAAGCTATACATTAAGGACTCTGAAGTCAGACCAGAATCCATTTAGAATCCACTGGTCTGACTTCAGAGACCTTAATGTATAAGGGAATTCTGATGCTCTAGAAAGGTTGAGAACCACATGAAACACTCTTGAAAGACAAGTAAGGCAGAAATTATCAGTATCCCACTTTACATATGAGAATCTGAGAGTGGACTAACATGCTCAAGGTTATATGGCTGATATAAACAGCAAAGCTGGACTCTAGATGTATTACTAATGGTTGACTCAAAGAATAAGGTAAATACTGTTTTAACATACCCCCTTTAAGATGCCTTATAGAAGAAAGAATGTCAGAGTCTTGTATTTAGAAAAAACAGTGAAGACCAGAGGTTTTTTCTCTTGTAAAGTTTGTTCTAGAGAACCTGCAAATTGTGTTGACCCAAACAGAAGTAATTTGTACACAAATGTTCATAACAGTATTATTCATAATAGCCAAAAAGTGGGAACAATCCAAATGTCCATCAATTGATCAATAAGTAAAAATTGTGTTAGTCCCATGCAGTGGAACATTATTCAGCCATAAAGAGAAAGGAAGTACTGATACTACAACATGGACAAACTTTGGAGATACCGTGCTAAGTGAATGAAGTCAGAGACAAAGGCCACATATTGTATGATTCCATTTATGGACTATCCAGAATAAGCAAAGCCATAGGGATAGAAAGTAGAATAGTATTTTCCCAGAGCAAGGAGTGAGGGAGGATAAGGAACGACTGTTGTTGGATATGTGATTTCTTTTTAGGCTGATGAAAATATTCTGGCATTAGAAATTGGTGATGCTTGCTCAACCTTGTGAGTATGCTAAAAATCACTTAACTGCACATTTTTAAAGGCTGAATTGTATGATGTGTGAATTATATATCCATAAAAATAATTAAATATTCTGAGGAGAAAAAAAGTACTACTGTCTCCTGAGAGACACTGTGTGCTGTCAGGAAGTTAGAGTTACTCAGAGCCAAATTCCCTGATACATGATAAACAGAATTACATAATTATAGTCCTATCCCAGTTCTCTTATTTTACAGGCAAGTGCACTGATTTGTCCAAAGTCCCACAGATAATTAGTGGCATAATCAGATTCCAAGTTTCCCAAACTGTAATCCCAATCTGTCTTCCACTCCTCTGTTATGGAACTTCCCTGTTGTGTGTTTTATAGTCATGAAAGGAGTCTGGGGTGCGGGGGGAGGGGCAGTCACTGGTCTCTTACCACCACCCTGCCCCGCAACAATGTGCAACTTCTTTAATTAGAGAAAAGGAATAAAGCACAAACCTTCCTCAGAGAGTGAACTCTCATGTTAATTCATCTGAGGTGTGATATTGGATTCCACCCTGAGAGCAGGGAGACTTAAGACTTCTGGAGGGAGAAGGAGGGCAGCCTCTGTGCTGTGAGAGTGATCTTGAAGATGCAGGATAGGCAGTCACTTCACCTATTTTCAATTTTGTCCTAGATTGGCATCCCTAGGAAGCAGGATATCTTTTCATTTCCTGCCAAACCTCCTGGTGGCCAAAATTAAAAATCCATATTGAGTCTGTAATTAAACTTCCCCCTACCTGAGGGTTATGTCCCAGACCGATACTTTAAAAAGAGTTCTGATACCAAAAAAAAAAAAAAAAAGGCTGTTTAATGGAGAAAGACTATCTGAAGAAAGAATGTCAAATAGATTTAAAACGTATGAATGCAGCAATATATATGTTACTTGGGCTGCTTAAGTAAAAAGAGACAAAAATCAATCTACACTCCCCAGTTTCAACAATATTGTTTCCACATGTGTGATATCTATACCAGAAAAAAAACTAACACAACTAGAAATGCATTCCTCTTGGAGTGGAAACAAATGTCAAAACAAACAACTCGGGATAAACTTGAGCTACAGAAGAAAGCTTTCCTCTACTCTTTTCTGAGGAGCTTTGAAGATCTGGCCATGGTTGACATAACAACTCATTGCAGCAAATATGTTACTTCAACAGGGAGCATTTCACAGATTGTCAAAGTTGTGTTCTCATCCCATCCAACCTATCTTGGGGGAGGATGAGAACACCGAAGAGCAAAAGGATTTATTCATTTGCCCAAGTTCACGTGGCTAACTGCTTTCAGATACTGGGAATGTTTGATTTACTTGAATCAAAATAGTAAGAATGTCTTCCTGAATTGTGGTTGATAATGGTTTTCTAGTTACATTATAACATGTCTAAGCTCTATATAACGGAACATGAATTTTATTAAGAGTGTTTTAGTTTTGGGGAACTTGGTGAATGCCCATGCAGTTTTTTTGATACAGTGGCAAATAATATTTGTAGAAGATACGACTTTTTTTTTTTTTTTTTTTTTTTTTTTTTTTTTTT
>NC_045435.1:58506997-58538294 GCF_002776525.5 Piliocolobus tephrosceles | reverse complement strand
TTTTTTTTTTTTTTTTTTTTTTGAGACGGAGTCTTGCTCTGTCGCCCAGGCTGGAGTGCAGTGGCCGGATCTCAGCTCACTGCAAGCTCCGCCTCCCGGGTTTTACGTCATTCTCCTGCCTCAGCCTCCCGAGTAGCTGGGACTACAGGCGCCCGCCACCTCGCCCGGCTAGTTTTTTTTTTTTTTGTATTTTTTAGTAGAGACGGGGTTTCACCATATTTAGCCAGGATGGTCTTGAACTCCTGACCTCGTGATCCGCCCGTCTCGGCCTCCCAAAGTGCTGGGATTACAGGCTTGAGCCACCGCGCCCGGCCAGAAGATACGACTTTTTAAACTTGAGAACTTCTAATTCCAAAGAAAATATTTACACACTCTTTATTAATTCATTTATGAATAAAATAACTGTTCATTCATTTAATAACAATTTGTTAAATACCTATGATATTATTGAGTACTGATAGATTTTGGGTGTACCAAGGTACCTGTGATTTAGTCCATGAATTTAAAGAGTTTATAGTCTTGTGGGCTGACACAATTTGTTTCAAACTCTGTTCTGCCAGATTTAAGTGAGAAATCCAGGCAAAATACAATGTGTCTGTCAATGAACCATATTGTTACAATATCAGAAACTACTGCCTTGGTACAGCCCACAGTGAATAAGATCATGGTCCTGGGGCTGGCAAAAACCTGGGTTCAAAACCTACCTCTAAGTATAGTTGCTAAGTGTATGAGCTTGAGGAAGTTTCTTAATTCTCTGAGAAAACATTTAAAATAGCCCAGTAACTGCCCTATAGTCAGCACTTAATAATAATGTCTATTGTAGTCATTTATTAATAACAAAAGGGCATGGCCTCCTCTCTTTATCACCAAGCTCCAGTGCAAGTAAAACACTTCCATCTACTTTACCTTCAGTGTGTCCTAAACTACATAGTAGGAATAAAGAAAAAAGGAAAATTGTGGGAGTAGGAGGGAAAGATAAAATGCCATAAACTGCATGCCTTCTGGCCTTTCTGTCATTTTCCAGGTATCTGTTCTTCCAAGTAGGAGGATCAAAAGTGATGGTAGTTAGTTTTATTGTAAAGTTGACTAAGAACGGAATAGGTCTGCCGGGAGCAGTGGCTCATGCCTGTAATTCCAGCACTTAGTGAGGCTGAGGCAGGCGGATCGCTTGAGGTCAGGAGATGGAGACCAGCCTGACCAACATGGTGAAACCCCATCTCTACTAAAAATACAAAAATTAGCCAGGCGTGGTGGCAGGTGCTTGTAGTCCCAGCTACTCAGGAGGCTGAGAATCACTTGAATCCAGGGGGTGGAGGTTGCAGTGAGCCGAGATCGTGCCACTGCACTCCAGCCTGGATGACAAAAGCAAAACTCCATCTCAAAAAAAAAAAAAAAGAAAAAAGGAACAGGTCACAGTTTCTCTCACTATCAAATAATCGTTTGCATTTAAAGGGAAGGAGGAAGAAAACAAGATTGATGCCTATTTTGTTTAATTATATTATTCTCAGGGTAAAACTGTATCTTGTTCTCTACAGTGGTAGGTAGGTTGGTAGATAGGAAGTAAGAAGGTAGGTAGGTAGGTAGATAGGTAAGTAAGTAGGCAGGGAGGTAGATAGATAGAAAGAAAGAAAGAAAAAAATGTATATAAGCACTTTTTTTCTGTATTTTTACCAAGTCTGTTGGGCAATCTGTTGATATTTGAACTAGATAATTTTAGAAATAGAGGAAAATACTGCATCACCCACCTAATATTTTGTCATTAACTACAAATAATTATTATTTTACCTGATGTTCTAACATCAAAACATGACTTAAAAGTCCTAGGCAAATTTTTCACTGCTGATGATGGTGATGATAGTAGTAAAAACAACAGTAATTACCATCCTCCTTCCTCTCTGTTAAATGCTTTAAATACATTATATAATTTATACTGGGCTCAGAGCAGCCCTAATATGGCTAATATTTATACCTCTGTATTACAGATGGGGCAACTAAATTGGGTTAAGTAAGTGGCTGAAGGTCACACAAGCATGGCCTCCCCAGAACCAGACACTTCCCACCTACTTTGTCCTAGTCAGCCTTAGCTTCAGACCTTACCATGTTTCTTCCAGTGCAACACTCTCCGTATTTGTTGTTGTTGT
The DNA here is from genome assembly GCF_002776525.5 of Piliocolobus tephrosceles. NCBI lineage: Eukaryota > Metazoa > Chordata > Mammalia > Primates > Cercopithecidae > Piliocolobus > Piliocolobus tephrosceles. The sequence goes on along the minus strand of NC_045435.1, from coordinate 58,536,153 downwards.
TGTTTTGTTTGTTTGTTTTTGAGACAGAATCTTGCTCTTGTTGCCCAGGCTGGAGTGCAGTGGCACAATATCAGCTCACTGTAACCTCCGCCTCCCAGGTTCAAGCGATTCTCCTGCCTCAGCCTCCGGAGGAGCTGGGGTTACAGGCACCCACCACCACACCCAGCTAATTTTTGTATTTTTAGTAGAGATGGGATTTTGCCATGTTGGACCTCATGATCCACCTGCCTCAGCCTCCCAAAGTGCTGCGATTACAGGTGTGAGCCACACCCCCTGCACCAACACTCTTCCTTTTATAGTCTCTGTGCAGAAACTCAAACCATTTGTCCCCTGTCCCAGTGCCTCTTCAGTCTAGTCCTTCAATAGCTTCCTCCTCAGTTACTGATTTGCTACATTACTATGGAGACAACCAGATTAAACTGCATAGATATCACTTCCCGTTGCTTTATTTCTGTAACAGCAACCACAGTATGGTGATTTCTGCTTTCCCTCCAAGAAGACAACTGTCCTCCAACACCCAACGTTTTATCTCTGAGTTGTTACCTTATTTACTCTGCAGCCCCTACAGTAGCAGTCATTATGTCTCCTCCTGACCTACTCTGGTATGTTCTTTCTCCTTTCTTCCTTCCCTCCTTTGATTTCTCAGTCTATTTATATCTTAGCTTAGAATATAAACTTACAGCTAATGAAACTGTCTTTAAACATGCCTTCAAACCCCAGTTGTTCATTTTCCTCTGAGTTAAAATGAGTAAAGTTTTGATTATGTTTGTTTAAAATTCACTAGGCTAATTAATCCATATATTGAGTGTATTCCATATACATTATCTTCCATACTTCTTTAAAGGCAAATGAGAAATTCTCTAACAAAGTCTTTCCTATAGAAAAAATACGATACACCACTCTCAGGGGAATTATGATCATTCAAAGAACAAACCAAACCAAATTAAATTCACATCTTTTCTGAGCAAAAGAGTAAATAATAAAAATACAGCAGTATTATTTGTTAGGGTCAACAGTTTTTGCTAGAACTTGATGTGATATTCTCTATAGAATTTTGTTGGGAAGTTATGAAGTACTGATAAGACAGGCAAATATTATTTGCACACAAATGATCCTTGCAAAATAAAAATTTTCAAGTGGAAATAAATTCTTCCTTATCCTCTTGTCTTCTTCAGCAGGGTTCTTGGACACCCTCTTTGGGAATGCTCTTCTCTCCAGTGTTGTGATATTTACACGAAAACTTTGGTTTTAATGCAATATTTATCTAACTAGATATAACCAGACTTGAAGGTGATTCTCTAGATTTCTTGTACCTCCCTTATGATTTCAGCTATGTGCTCGATTCAGTTGAATTCAAGAAGAATATCAATTGCATTTCATAATTGTTTATGGATTTCATATTATTTAAACTTGCTCTCCAGTTCAGTAAATAAATTTAAGAGGAAATCAACATTATGAATGTTTTGCTCAGTTATTAGAAATTACTTTTGAGTTTTAGTCTTTTTCTTTCTTTCTTTTTTTTCCTTGGTGTAATTGTAATAGAAACCCAATGAGTCTACAGCTGTACTTGCTACCTTCTGGTTTTGTGACTTTGATCAAATCACTCTGCTTCTCAGGATTTCAGACTCTGCACAAGTATATAATGAGATGGAGCTTTCTAGGTCAGCGTTTCGCAAAATTTTATCATCTATTTTTGTCCAATCTCTATACTCCCTGTATTATTTTTCACTTTAATTTTTTATTAACTATGTTTTTTTTTTTTTTTTTACTTAGAGGAAATTTATCACAGCAATATCACTTGCTATAAGTAAAAAAGTGGCCATAAGAGTAAAGACAACAGAAACAAATGTATTTAAGCCTGGCATATCCTCAGAAGACTCTGCTCCTGAGCTTAGATAGTTCACCACAAGTATAAGACTGTCAAGTGTTAGAGAGGTTTTAAAGACATGCTGGCATGAAGTGAGATTTTATTTTTAGTTTAATCAGAAGAACTCAAAGATAATTAAGTGAAAGAGGAGTGACTTATTCTTAAGTGAGTTAGTTTTTTTGTTGCTGTTTGTTTGTTTTTTTGAGACAGAGTCTCGCACTGTTGGGCTGGAGTGCAGTGGTGTGATCTTGGCTCACTGCAACCTCTGCCTGCCGGGTTCCTGCGATTCTCCTGCCTCAGCCTCCAAGTAGCTGGGATTACAGGCCTCTGCCACCACACCCAACTAATGTTTTGTACCTTTAGTAGAGATAAAGTTTCACTATGTTGGCCAGGCTGGTCTTGAATGCTTGACCTCATGATCCACCCACCTCGGCCTCCCAAAGTGCTAGGATTACAGGCGCGAGCCATCGCACCCAGCCATGAGTTAGTATTTTTCAATGCCTGATCTCTGTACAATCTAAAAATTATCTCCCATGCCAGTGTTATGCATCTTGCATTTTTGGAAATGCTAATGTAAAGAGGAAGCATCTTCCAGCTCTAAAAAAAAAAAAAAAAAAGAATGCTGTAACGCCCCAATGTAATATAAAATATATTCTGGCAAGAGTGATCCAGATGAATCATATTTTTGTGGTGTGATCAGTTTTTCTTTCTACATTTTTCATATATATAAATATTTGTTGCGTATTTGAACTCATGTACTAGGTAAAAGTGGATGTAAATCAGTTTGGGGCTAAGATGTAATAATACTGTTGCCTTTATGGTGTAATTTAATGATGTTGAAAAGCTTTCTAAGTAGTAAAACTATAGCTCATTTTATTCCTTATCTCTCCCCATCCAGAATAGCATGCAATGAGTGACATAATGGGGCCAGATTAACCCCTGAACTGAGGCCCTAGAACAGAGATGGCCTGGCATATAAAGTTATTGTGACTGGAGATCCTTGAATAACCATAGTATTTTGACAGAGTGCTGAGTAGTTGCGGCATTAGTAGTGGGAGATTTGACACAGAAACCATTCTTCAAGTCTTAGGAAGCCCAGTTGGCTGTTAAAAACACAACTTGGAATTCCTTTAGTTTCAGTGCCTTAGTTTTACCTTTCCTTGAAGTGCCTTTTTGTTCACTGATCTGTTACAGTGCAATCTTGTATCTGTTTTTAGCCATCCATTGCTATTACCATAATAAGCCCAGTGTTTCAAACATGTGTGTCTTAGAGTATAATTCCTCCTTACTCAAGACTACTCAACCCATTCCTTCCCTCCCACAAAAATAATATCTGAATTGTGCAGGCATTGGAAGAATGCAAGGGTCATTCTCAACTTTTTTTTCACCTCCATAAAATAAAAACAAACATTTATGACCTCATGAAAACTTTTTGGGTCAGGAATTTGGGAGCAGCTTAGCTGGATGATTCTGATTCAGGAAATTACAGTCCAATATCAGTTGGGGCTGCAGTTGCTGAAGGCTTGACTGGGGCTAGAGCACCCACTTTCAAATTGGCTCAGTCACATACGTGGCTGGCGGGTTCATGCCAGGTGTTGATGGGAGGCTTCTATTCTGTACCGCATGGAGTTCTCTATGGCTGCTTGAGTGTCCTAGTGACATGGCCTGTGGCTTCCCTCAGCAGATGATCCAGAGAGAAACCAAGAGGAAGCCACAGTGGCTTGTTGCAGAAGTCACAGTTGCCATTTCCATAACATTTGATTTATTATAAGCAAGTCATTATTTTCTGCTCCACACTCAAGGGAAGAGAAATAAGTTCTATCTTTTAGAAGGGGCAGTGTCAAAGAATATTTGGATATAATTTCAAACCAATCTGTTCCTCTCCTTTGCTTTCATATTGGGACAAACTGTTGTCAGTTCTTACCTACACAACACGACACGATTTTGGCTGGTCTTCCCTCATCTTCACTGCTCTTCCACTCTTGTGCGTTTCTAATCCATTCTCCCTGGAGAATCCCAAGTGATCATTTGAAAATACAAATCTGTCGTATCACTTTTCTTCTTTTGTTGTTGTTTCGTTTTGAGACAGCGTCTCGCTCTGTCGCCCAGGCTGGAGTGCAGTGGTGCGACGTTGGCTCACTGTAACCTCCGCCTCCTGGGTTCAAGCAATTCTCATGCCTCAGCCTTCCCAGTAGCTGGGATTACAGGCACATGCCATCATGTCCAGCTAATTTTTGTATTTTTTGTAGAGACAGGGTTTCACCATGTTGGCCAGGCTGGTCTCAAACTCCTAACCTCAAGTTATCAACACTCTCTGGAGTGTTGTATTCATGGGTTGGTAACAAATAAACCATTTATAATTTAAAGTTTTCACAGCCTTATGCTCACATAGATGTTAGGAAATACATTTGGTATATAACAAAATAGAACATTTGTACACATTTACTTTTATATTATATTGTACTGAGGGGTTCTAACCAGGTGAAGAGAAAAGCAGTGTCAGAATGGGAAGTCTGAATTTGAATTGGATGTGTTTAAGCAAATTTGTCTCTTTACCAGCTCTACCTAATTTGAGAATACATAATACCCATTCAGCTTTCCCTGAACTCACATGTTGGATTTTCCCAACTAATTTTAATACACACAGATAAAAAGACCAGATATCTGGTCTATACATTTTCTGAATGTATGGAAACATCTATTTATATAACAAGCATAATATTATAACCAAAACTGAAATCATTTTTATGTTTTGGTGGTTGTTGACTGGCTAATGGCTAATAAGTAACTGTCAGGATAGCGAAATCCCACAATGTATTCAAATATTTAACTCCAATAATTAACATTTGTTCATTCAGCACCTACTAAATGAATCTACTTCTGTTAATCTTCACAATTATCAGGTAGGTAGACACATTGAGATTATCCCTGCTTAGTAGGTGAGAAAACTGATGGTTAGGTACAATTTTCCCATGGTAATGCCACTTACCAGTAGCAGAGTTGCAATTGAAACTTGGGTTTGTGGCCTCTGAAATGATCAGGTAATAGTTATTGATTTTTAAGTTCATGTAAAGACAGGTTTTTGTTTGATCTTGGAATCCGGACTGAGTATTTTTGATAGAAAGGAACAGGTCATATTTTGGATGGGCAGATAAAGGTCCTATAAGAATGTTACTGCCACAGCTTATACCTAAACATGTTGAAAATATTTTAGGGAAGAGAATGTATATGTTGATGGATTTGTATTATCTGCTTCTGGATTGAATGATTAAAGCCAGTTTTGCCTTATAGCTAAAAGTATCTGATAAAAAACTAGTCATTTGTTATAAAGAAGAGAAGTGGAGGCTATGTCATCATTACCATCACCATCTGAAGTCATCAAATATTTTGCATTTCCTGTGATGTCCCAGTTAGTTCCAAACAGTTACATTTATATAAAATCATATATTTCAGTAACTACTGCAGCCTTGTAAGAATTACATTATTTTAACATAAATAGGTGTTTTCAGACAATCTCATTATTTTTGTATTCCAAATATATAGTACCTTGAAGACCTTGACTTATTTGAGAACAGCATGCAAATCTGCCTGCCTGAAATCTATTGGCATATATTCAAAATACATTTTACAAGCAGGAGATTATTTTGGGAGCCCAATTCATCACTTTGCTTACATGGTTTTTGGCTCTTAGTCTGGCATTTGATTGGAGAACTACATTTTCTTGGAGTAATGTTGAACACAGTCTTGGAGAAACTTTTTTTTTTGACAATTTGAAATATTACTGATTAAGATCCCTTGAGGCCAATTCTATACAGAAAGTACATATTTATCCATTGATTACATGAAAACATAAAATTTTTTTCCATTTAGTAAATAGATAATTTGGTACAGGATTATTTGCCCTGGAGTATCTGGTTAACCAGGATATAATAAAATGGATCTTGAAGAGTTCCTTCACATTAGTTCAGAAGAAGTGTGTATGTGTGTTCGTGTGTGTATGTATGTGTGTGTGTACCTCCTGTAATTGTCATGTGTATGTGTTTGCATTTAGAGTAGTGTTTTCTTACTCATTTTCCAAAATAAATAATAAATTTTGCATTATTTCTTGCCTCTGATCCCAATCTATTAGTGGAAACAAGTGAGATTCAACCATAATTGGAAAAGTCATCGCCTTTTGAAGGAAGTAACATTTATCACATTAGTCACAGTTCCATTTCACATTGGGTATGTGACCAGCCTTGAACCAGGTGAAATATAGAAACATAGAACTTCAGATGTGATCCAAGCTATATGTTAGTGGGAATAGTACATCCCTTGATACTGACACTATTCTATTTGAATGTCTTAAGATTCCATTGGCAGGCTTTTATAAGCACCTTCAAAATGTTGGCCAATATTACACAATTGACTGAGTATTTCTGATGCATTCTTTCTGTTAATACCAAGTGCCAATAAATTTTGTGGTAAAATAATTAGACGTTTGCATTTTAAAGATGATATTATCCTTAGTTTTCATGCCAGTTAGATCCCATCTGAGTCTGCATGTATTCATAGACTTCAGGAAAAATTCCACAATGTCACATATTATGCATGGCCTAGAAAATAGGCATTATTGGGAATTTACATATGTCAAGATTTAACAAAGAGAAGAGAAGCCAGGGGTCCTGTAATCTTCCACATCCCACTTAAAGGTGTGGCAACGCCTGGCTGACTTGATCTTGTAGTGTGACTCTGTGTTCTTGGCAAGAGTCCCATTCTCTCCAGTAGCCTACCTTGTCAGTGAAGGATAAGTGGACCCCTTGGCTCCAGGCTCCCAGAGACCCTCAGGCGCTGTGGGATATTAAAGTATCCCTTGTGTGGAGATGGAAGCACCTGGTTGCATGATCAGCTGAGCTTGGGTATAGCCCCTCCTACTGGGAGAAGGTAGGATATCCCTGGCTATAGTTGTCATATTGTCCAGGGTTCAGAGATTGAGTATCCAGCGTTATTTTGAGTCAGTCCTGCTCATTTAAACTTATAACAGTAGATCTGCATGATCCCCAAACAGGCAGGTATAACATTTTCTCAATGTTGGCCACCTGTTAGACAATCTCATCATTTAGTGGAAACCTCACTGTAATTGCAATGAGGATTATTTATCATCATCTGTTGTATATGGGTGACTTTGCACTAGTACTGGATAAAACAAATGAGGCTGTCATGGTTTTTCTCTTCTAAGAGTTTATTAGATGACATCATTCTCAAAGTTTAAACTTTCTGAATAAAAAATAACACTATAGCATGGGTCTTTACCTGAAGGCTTAATTAAAAGCAGTAAATGAATGCATGTGCTCCAACATTAATCTCATTGAAAATATTTTTAAGTATCCTGCAGTTTGACTGTAGATAGGATTAAATGTTAAAACCATCTTGATTTACTTATTTACTTGGAGAGAAGCAGGTGAGAGAAGCATATTGAATCATACCTAATTCCTACAAACATTGATTTACACACAAATTAATTTACTAAACAAATTATACTTTATACATTTATACATTAAGCATATTTATTTAATTTTAACATACTAGTAAAATGGACATCGGTTGTTCTCCAAATTCTTTCTGTGTTTTCATTTAGGTAAAGATGATAATGTTGACAGTAATCTGAAGCTTAGTAATAGAAACAGCAATCACGTGTTGAATATTTATTCTGGTGGTAGTAAGGAATCAATCCATATATATTTACACATCCATAACTACACATATGCATGCATATATAATAAATAATATATATTTATGCACATTTTTATATTTTTTTCATTTAATCTGCACATCACCCCTTAGGAGTACCTTATTTTTATGCCTACTTCTCAGATAAATGGAGAATTAGGGAAGTGCAATCATTTGCCCCGATCAGTCTACTAGTGGAAGCAGGATTTGAATCTAGGCAATTTGACTCTAAAGGTCCATGCTCTTTATCACTATTCAATACTGCAGATGTAAATTATAAGGCCATCCTGTCCATGTAATTTTAATACAATAAATGCTATGTGCTGAGTGTTTTTTAAAGATTAAATTTTGAATCTGCGGTAAACTGGCTACTTATCTTATTGTCAACCACATCTTTTTCGGTACTAGGTCCAGGACATAGTTAGATATTAAGTGAAAACATCCATAGTCATTTTTTTTTAATTTGAGTTTCTCTAGTTTCTGCACATAGCCCGTATAAACTCAGAAACCGGTTATTTGGAGATTTCACTGAATGAAGTATCATAAGCTTTGTAGTGGGAAGGGGTTATATGACCAGGTCACCCAAACTTAGTTTGCAAATGCTGCAGCAGCTACTCTTAGCAGCCACTGTCCTTTCCATATCATTTCCAAGGTACCTACATTCTTTTGCAGCTACTACTACCCACCAAACCTCCTCCTTAGCAGTTCCATAGCCAAGATTTCAGATATTGTTATGCAAATTACAGTGAGGCCAGTACTTTGTTCGAAATTTAGTAAGGACCACAACATTGGGTTGCAAAGAAAGGGACAATGCCTCTTCTACTACAACTTGTAGTATGTCCTCTAGATTCAGCATTAACAATTTTTATGAAGTATTAGGAGCTTTTAAGGTCCTTTGGCAGGGAGCACCTTATTCCTCAATGAAGGAACCTTAAGAAAAGTTAATAAAAATGCTAAAGTACTCTGTCTTGACATAAGGCTCCTGAGTCATAATTTTGATGATCTTCAGCATGGAGCTCTAGCAACATAATGCATCTGGTGTCTGTAAACCCAGCTGTTCCCCAGGAAAGTTGCAAAATTGAGAATCATCAGCCTGAAGGCATGCATAAAAGACAGCACCTGAGAAGTGGTGTTGTGCACCTATGGAAGAGCCCAGTCAGAGAAGTACAGACTTCAACTGAACCATCCCGCAGTGTAGAGATGCACACACATCAAGGGAGCATAAATGAGAAAACTGGACTTTCTCAACCTTGAGGTGTTGAAATAATGACCTGACAGCATTCTCACTAGTCCCATAAAACAGCTTATGTTTGTTCCCATCTAATAGTATGACTAGAATGTAGAAGGAGAGTACTTCTAAAAGTAAATGCATTTGAACAATCTTTACGTAGGAGGAAGAAAATACTGTATTAAAATTGTCAGTTTTTCTTCTTCTTTTTCCCTACCTAATGAACTTTTTTGCATCTATCAGTTTCTAACCAGGCAGCTGCTGAAATTTTTATTCATGCCTTGGTTTCCTCAAGAATTGATTTTTGTAATTCTCTTTTGCAGCCTTCCCTTACCGGGCTCTTTTGAGGTTTCAACACACTCTGAATTCAGCAGTTGCTTCAAGCCTGGCAGCATCTTATTGCCTTTCTTCTGACTTCCTTTACTGACCCCCAGTATCAAACATGATTGCTCCTCCAATTTTAATTTTTACTTGCTGTGGTAGTGAACAACCTTGTTAGTCCTATCACTGAGCCCAGTTGGCAATGTTAGGAGGTCTGAGTAGTTCCATACTCCGTAAATTGCAGTGGTATTAGCAAGTAAAATTGCATACTCTCAATCATCTTGCCCTTATTATATGAGAGGTTTCTAGCGTATTTTAAGGGAGAAAATGCTTTAGAGAGTAAAGAGGAAAAAATCAAAGCAAACGCTCTCTCTCAATATTCTAATCACCAAAGATTGGAATTTTCAGGAACCAATTTCAATTTGATGCTTCAATATAGAATTGAATTTAGGGTATATGTGAGTGTGTACTTTTGCACACATTCATATATATATATATATATTTTAATATAGTACTTGAACTGCAATGAAGCCAGTACTCTTTCCTTGATTTTATGTAGACCACTTTTACATCATAATTCAAAAAGATAAGGAAACTTGTGTAGCTGTAATAGAAATTCAGTAGAATTAGAAACTAAAAGCAAAAAATATAAAGGGCTGCCAGCAGCTAAGTCTTTGCAAATCAGTTCAGTTAGTTGATGTGTTTATTTGTGCATGTAGAACCATGGCATTTGTACAAATGTCGCCCCAACATATATACATGAAAGGGGTAATAAAGATCCACTCTCTTGGTTTTGTGGCTGAACAAATTGCCTTAAGCTGTTACTAATGGTAACAACTTTTCCTATTTAAAGGGCATTTTCAAATAGGAGAAGATTTTTATTTTTTACTGGTTTTAAAATAATTTCTGATCTAAGGAAAATAAGCTAACATCTATACAACAGAATACATTATTAGTCATAACTGACATATGTTGAGTATTATGTGCTCAACGCATATAGCTTGGTGTATACCTTATAGATCATTAAAAATAGCAACACCAACACTGTAGTTAAGACTGGGAAATGTATGTTGTTTATTTCAGAGATTGGCGGTAATTTATTTCAGAGATTAGCGGGTATCCACATGTAGGGACCACGGAGTATAGAGTTGGAGGTTTAGCCAAAACCCTCCTGAGCCACCCCTTGGCAATCTTAGTAGTTATAGGTTCCATTCTATCACAGTTTTAAGGATGACGACACTGAGGCTTATAGAATTTAAATGATTTCTCAAGATCATAGAGCTGATAAATGGTGAAGAAAGAACTTAAAACTTGTATATCTGAATCCAGAATCTGAGCTGTTGACCAACATGTACCATTGCCATCTCCAGTCCTTGGGGATTTATTTTTCACAGGGCCTAAATGTGTGGACCCTTTATTCTGACGCCTTTTTTTTTTCATCCTTTTTGTTTGCTTAAACTAAACCTTCTTTTGAACTATAAAGGTGATGGTGAGTAACAAGCCCCATTTGTGATTCTATTGTACACAGTCAGAAGACAAAAGATACTCAGGGAGCCCATCTGACTGCTCAGAGTGTGGCTTACATCAGTTTCTGTATTACGGCTATCTTTTGTAGAATGATTTGTAGCCTTTATCAAACTTCTCTTGGTTAAAAGTTTGTAACGCCAGAGAATCCCTAGCTAAACAGTCAGAGAAACTAATTCCTTAGAGGAAATTACATCAGCATTGTTCATTATTGCATTAGAGAGTGTATTTTTGTCAATTCTCTAGAAGAGATCAGGTTCCTGAGGGAATTAGATGGAGAAAGAAGCATTGGGTATGAATTGGATGAGGTTCTATGTTGCCTGAAGCTTGAGTTACTTATTAGCAAGAGTCCAAAATATCTTCTTTATTGAAGTTTGGAGCTATCTGTTCCTCAAGTGACAAAAATGTTCAATCTTCATTTGGGGATACTACTCCAACTCTATTTTGGTTTATGGAAGTCTTTTTTTTTTTGCCAAAAAATTCTTTATTTGATCAATAAAGGGCAGAAGTTTTGGATTCTTAGACATTCAGTGTTGGGTTTTTTTTTTTTTTAATTTAGTCCAATGTTTATTGAAATACCATTTTGCCTGAAACTACTCTCTCCTCTCTTTCTGAGGCTCTAATTATATGATTGTTAGACCTTGGAGTGCAGCTTAGATTTTGTTTTTAATACTTTAAGTTCTACGGTACTTGTGCACAATGTGCAGGTTTGTTACATTTGTATACATGTGTCATGTTGGTGTGCTGCACCCATTAACTCGTCATTTATATTGGGTACATCTCCTAATGCTACCCCTACCCCCTACCCCCATCCCCACTGCATGTCAGGCCCCAGTGTGTGATGTTTCCCACCCTGTGTCCAGGTGTTCTCACTGTTCAATTCCCACCTATGAGTGAGAACATGTGGTGTTTGGTTTTCTGTCCTTGCAGTAGTTTGCTTAGAATGATGGTTGCTAGCTTCATCCATGTCCCTACAAAGGACATGAACTCATCCTTTTTTATGGCTGCATAGTATTCCATGGTGTATATGTGCCACATTTTCTTAATCCAGTCTATCATTGATGGACATTTGGGTTGGTTCCAAGTCTTTGCTATTGTGAATAGTGCTGCCGTAAACATACATGTGCATGTATCTTTATAGCAGCATGATTTATAATCCTTTGGGTATATACCCAGTAATGGGATGGCTGGGTCAAATGGTATTTCTAGTTCTAGATCCTTGAGGAATTGCCACACTGTCTTCCACAATGGTTGAACTAGTTTACAGTCCCACTAACAGTGTAAAAGCATTTCTGTTTCTCCCCATGCTCTCCAGCACCTGTTGTTTCCTGACCTTTTAATGATTGCCATTCTAACTGGTGTGAGATGGTATCTCATTGTGGTTTTGATTTGCATTTCTCTGATGACCAGTGATGATGAGCATTTTTTCATGTGTCTGTTGGCTATATAAGTGTTTTCTTTTGAGAAGTGTCTGTTCATATCCTTTGCCCACTTTTTGATGGGGTTGCTTGATTTTTTTCTTGAAAATTTGTTTAAGTTCTTTGTAGATGCTGAATATTAGGCCTTTGTCAGATGGATAGATTGTGAAAATTTTCTCCCATTCTGTAGGTTGCCTATTCACTCTGATGTTAGTTTTTTTTTTTTTTTTTTTTTTTTTTTTTTTTTTTTTTTTGCTGTGCAGAAGCTCTTTAGTTTAATTAGATCCCATCTGTCAATTTCGGCTTTTGTTGCCATTGCTTTTGGTGTTTTAGTCATGAAGTCCTTGCCCATGCCTACATCCTGAATGGCATTGCCTAGATTTTCTTCTAGGGTTTTATAGTTTTAAGTCTAACATTTAAGTCTTTAATACATCTTGAATTAATTTTTGTATAAGGTGTAAGGAAGGGATCCAGTTTCAGTTTTCTCTGTATCGCTAACCAGTTTTCCCAGCACCATTTATTAAATAGGGAATCCTTTCCCCATTTTTTGTTTTTGTCACATTTGTCAAAGATCAGATGGTTGTAGATGTGTGGTATTATTTCTGAGGGCTCTGTTCTGTTCCATTGGTCTATATATCTGTTTTGGTACCAGTACCATGCTGTTTTGGCTACTGTAACCTTGTAGTATAGTTTGAAATCAGGTAGCATGATCCCTCCAGCTTTGTTCTTTTGGCTTAGGATTGTCTTGGCAAGGAGGGCTCTTTTTTGGTTCCATATGAACTTTAAAGTAGTTTTTTTCCAATTCTGTGAAGAAAGTCAGCATCATCCTGATACGAAAGCCTGGCAGAGACACACACACAAAAAAGATAATTTTATACCAATATCCCTGGTGAACATCGATGCAGAAATCCTCAATAAACTACTGGCAAACCAAATACAGCAGCACATCAAAAAGCTTATCCACCACGATCAAGTTGGCTTCATCCCTGGGATGCAAGGCTGGTTCAACATATGCAAATCAATAAACGTAATCCATCATATAAACTGAACCAAAAACAAAAACCACATGATTACCTCAATAGATGCAGAAAAGGCCTTTGACAAAATTCAGCAGCTCTTCATGCTAGAAACTCTCAATAAACTAGGTATTGATGGGATGTATCTCAAAATAATAAGAGCTATTTATGACCAACTCACAGCCAAGATCATATTCAGGGGGCAAAAACTGGAAGCATTCCCTTTGAAAACTGGCACAAGACAGGGATGCCCTGTCTCACCACTCCTGTTCAACATAGTGTTGAAATTTCTAGCCAGGGCAATCAGGCAGGAGAAATAAATAAAGGGTATTCAGTTAGGAAAAGAGGAAGTCAAATTGTCCTTGTTTGCAGATGACATGATTGTATATTTAGAAAACCCCATCATCTCAGCCCAAAATCTCCTTAAGCTGATAAGCAACTTCAGTGAAGTCTTAGGATACAAAATCAATGTACAAAAATCACAAACATTCCTATACACCAATAATGGACAGAGGGCCAACTCAAGAGTGAACTCCCATTCACAATTGCTTCAAAGAGAATAAAATACTTAGGAATCCAACTTACAAGGGATGTGAAGGACTTCTTCAAGGAGAACTACAAACCACTGCTCAAGGAAATAAAAGAGGACACAGACAAATGGAAGAACATTCCATGCTCATGGATAGGAAGAATCAATATCGTCAAAATGGCCATATTGCCCAAGGTAATTTATAGATTCAGTGCCATCTCCATCAAGCTACCAATGGTTCATGGAATTCTTATGAATAGATAGCTTCATTTCACCCAAGGATTACAAGCATTATATGGTAATAATATGTGAAGAAGCAGAGAAAACTAAAATACAAGTTATCTTCCTTAGCAAGTACAACATTTGCCCACTGAATGTGCTTTCTTAATTCTCAGCTTTGATAAAAAGCAAGGCTTAAGTAAGTGGAGTTCGAGTGAGCAGATATTAGAGTATTTCCTATTGTATTAAGGCAACTGAATGAACTGTTTGAAAGTTTAACTCTCAGGGTGGCTTAGGTAGCTTAGTAAATACAATTATGAGAAGAAATTTTTTCTTCACTTACTTGACTATAATTTGTTGTTAAGATATATTTTGAAATTGTTGAGTATTTTCTCATTTTTCTGTGCCTCTCAATTTTCTGCCAAAAAATAATAATTGTCAGAGAATTTTGCTTTTTTCAGTTAGGATGGAACAAAGTTGATGCTACTCTATGTGATTAGGGAATGATGTTTTAGGTGAATTAAATAATAAATGATTTTGCCCATATGCCAAACATAGAAGACTAATGAGATTTGAAATTCAGTGTGTTTCTTGATATTGAGAATATACAACATGAAATTTTATCATTGACTCAGAAGGTACTTTAGGATTTCCTAGTGTGGGAAAATCATAGAAATTGTCAGTCTCTTGTAACATTATGGAAGTGCTGGTTTATCGATATTTTTCTGTGGTAAGAGAAGCAGATAATCAAATCTTTACGGAAACAAAATCCTACAGAAAATAATGCCGGCAGTCTGCTGAGTAAAGTGTCTGAATAAAATGGATTAGGTAAATAAAAAGAATGAGCATATAAGTAGAAGAAATTGTAGTTTCTAAATATTAATTCAGAAACTTTTGATTAATGACTTATATTTCATGTCATATGGCTTAAAGACTTTTTGCCTAATTTCTTATCCTTGAAAACAAAGTGAAGTGCATATGAGAACTCTAATGGAATAAAAACAGCCCATTATGGGCTGGTCTATTACTTCTTTAACAAAACTCTATCTACTGTCATGGGGCAGCTTAGTATGATAGAAAGAAAACAGAGACGTGTGTTTCAGCTCTTCTACCTAATAGCTTTGTGAATCAGCCAGGATACACAACATGGTTTAGTTGTGCTACGGTAAAAACCCTTTCTGAAATTTCGGTGGCACAGTACTGCACATGTGTATGTTTGACTCAGAACGCATTATCCAAGGTGAATAGGCAGAAAGCCTCTGCCCACGGGTCATCCAGAGACCTAGGCTGATGGAGGCTTTCTGTCAATGCCTGCTTCAAACACCATCGAGAGTGGAAAGGGAAATGTGGCAAATCATACAGGCTCTTAACATTTCTACTTGGAAGCGAGACATAATTTCTGTCACATTTCATCTGCCAGAGTAAGACACATGGTCAAAGAAAAAGAAAGTAGGATTCTAACATACATCCAGAGAGACATCACTAATGACAGCCACACCATGTGTTTTTGTATAAATCTTTTAGTGTATCTGAGCTTCATTATTCTAATCTGTTATTTTTTTTTTAATGTGGAGGATTTCCCTGACTTGATGCTTCTTCCTGTGACCCTCCTCTGAACTTTTGTGGATCCTAGACACCAGAGGAAAGATGTTTTTTCATTTATGCAACAAATACTTTTCAGCTCCTTCTATGTAAGGTACCAGCTAGTCTTTGGAGACATTGCAGAAAGCAAAAATAGGTAAGGTGGATGTCCCAAGTCTTACTTTCAGTTGGATTGACAATAAGCAAAATAGATACATATCTATGTAATATTTCAGATGGTAAAAAGTGCTAAGAGGAAGAATAAAGTAAGGCAGATTTGTTTCAAGGAAAACTTAAGAAAAGGAGGTAAATAATATATGAATTTCAGTAGGTGAAGCTTTCTAGATGATAGAGGAAATGCAGAGCCCTAGGCAGGATTCTCATTGGCATTTTTAAATTACTTTACTGAGGTGTGATTGACATATAAAAAGCTGTACGTATTTAAAATATACAACTTGACGTGTCTAGAGATAATACACCCATGAAACCTTTATCACAATCAATGCCGTAAACTTATTCATCACCTCCATAAGTTTTCTCCTGCCTCCTTTTTGTTGTTTTTATTTTGTTTTGATTTCCTTTTATAGTAAAAGCCAAGAAAGGAAACATAAGATCTATCCTCTTAGTACATTTTTAGGTAAATAGTACAGTATTATTAATCATATGCCTTATATTGTAGGGGAGGTCTCCAGAACTTATTAATAGTTTGCATAACTGTTCTGCTGGGCTTTTTAAAAATTTATTTAGAGACAGAGTCTCACTCTGTCACCCAGGCTAGAGTGCAGTAATGTCATCATCGTTCACGGCAGCCTCGAAGTGCTGAGCTCAAGTGGTGCTTCCACTTCAGTTCCCAAATGCTAGGACTCCAGGCACGCACACCATGCCTGTCTAATATTTTATTTTCTTAGGGACAAGTTATTGCTATGTTGACGAGGCTGGTTTTGAACTCCTGGTCTAAAGTGTTCCCGAGTTGGGATTACAAGCATGAGCCACCATGCCCAGCTCTCTGCAAAGCATTTTGAGAAGCAGAGAGACCAGGATATCTGGAGTGCAGTGAGTGAGGACAGTGTGAGGAGGTGGGAGAAGGGATCAGAGAGAAGGCAAGGTGTCAGATCATGTAGGGAGAGCCCTGTAGGCAAGGTAAGGACTTTGGATTTTTTTTTTCTGAATGAGCTGGGAAGCATTGTAGGGTTTTAGACAAAGGAGCGTCATATGATCTAAATTTTCTCTGGCTTCTTTGTGGAGAATAATCTATAGGGCGGCAATGATGGAAGTAGGAGCACAGCTGGGCAGCTACTGCAGCAATCGATGTAAGATAATGATGGCTTTGACCCAAGTGATGGAGGTAGAGATTGGGAAACATGCTGGATCCTGGATGCATTTTGAAGGTAGAACTATCAGATTTATGAATGGATTGAATGAGAGATGTGAGTTCACCATAGTAATTATTACTATATAGATGCCATTCATTTATACCACAGGAACAACTGATGTCCTGTCAGATGCTAGTGCTGTTCCACAGTTGGGGTTACAGCAGTTGGATTTTCATGATGTTGAATTCAAGTTAAGGAAGACAAATGATAAATAATTTGAAAAATAATTTTAGTATGATAATAAATGGTAGTTTGTACTAGAAAGAAAATGTCATCAAGGGCATGTGAATGATGTAAGTGGCTACATTGGACAGGCAAGGTCTTGGGGAGCAAAGGTCTGAGCCAAGAGGACTCAGATGTGAAGGAATGGAGAAGCAGAGAGATTTGGTGGGGGAGCACTCGAGGCAGACAGACATGTAGTGCAAGGATCCTAAGGCTTGGCTGATAGGGGAAGATATGTCATTGCAGTTTAAACATTGAATTGGGGGACAAAGTGGTTCTGTACTGATAGGGAGGTGAGTATGGACCAGATCACACTGGGCTTGGCAGGCCAGGGAAGAATTTTAGATTATCATAATTCCTTGGCAATAAGAAGTTATTGTAAGGTTTCAAATAGAGAACAATATAACCTAATTTGTCTTTGATACAGGGAGGGGAACAATATACACTGGGGCCTGTGGTAGGGCAGGGGGTGCGGGCCAAGGAGAGCATCAGGAAAAATAGCTAATGCATGCTCAGCTTAATACTTAGGTGATGGGTTGATAGGTGCAGCAAACCATTATGGCACATGTTTACCTACGTAACAAACCTGCACATCCTGCACATGTATCCCAGAACTTAAAATAAAATAAAATAACTCACAGTGACTGCTGGGTGGAGAATGGATTTTAAGAGGACTTTGACAATGAAAGCATTTAGGAAGCTATTGTGTTATGGCTAATTCCACATGCTTTTCTTATTTGAACACAACAAGTTGATATTGGTTTTGTTTTTAAAGTGAAATAAATATTTGCCCCTCCATGCTCCCACCACTGCTTGTTCATCAGCATTCTTAGGCAATGAAATGATCCACAGAAGACTTCCCAAATAGCTGTGGTTTCCCTCTTTAAGCTCTGTATCTTTAAAAGCATATGGTCCATTTCAGTGAAAGTTTTTCTGAATATTTAATACATACTTACCATTTAAATGGAGGATAGTGAGTAAAGCCTAAACTTTTCCTTTGCCTCATGGCTGTATTGGCGTTGGTTAAAAATGATGACTTCAGAGACTTCAGATCTCCAGACCCATGAGCTTTACAGATGCTAGCTCTATTCTTTTTCCCTTGGCTCCTGACTGTGATGTCCTTGTGTTTTGCTTCCACAATCTCCTATCCCCAGGTTTTCAGGACACATTTAATCTTCTTTCTTGATACATTTCTGCTTCTCTTCTTGAGTAAATTTGATGGACTTGGTGACTGTTACATTCTTCCAAGGCCACCTTCTATTGGCATCTGGTTTAAACTATGTCTGTTTTTTTTTTTTTTTTTTGCTAGAAACTGTCATATAAATAAAGAAAAGAGTAGAAATTATTGTAGTCATATTGCAGAGCAATTTGAACATTCCACTGAAGTTGAATATGTGCTACCTACAATCCAGCCATGATAATTCTAGTATATGCCCTAGAAAAGCAGGTGCATATACACAAGAAGACACATTACTGGGATGTTCACCGAGGCATCCAAAAGGGTAGAAGCAACCTAACTGTCCATACAAAAAGGGAATGAATAAATAATCTGTTTATTCCTATAATGGAATGCTGCATAATAAAGTAACTGAATTAAATCTATGTGTATCAATAACTGCAAAAATGTAAAGTGAAAATAAAAAATTTCAAAAGGATATAGAAATGTAGTGTAATGCTCTTTATATATATTTTGCAAATACCAAAATAATACATGTGTATATACATATGCACACACATACACACACACATACACAACTAATGGCTAATACTGTATAAAAACATGGTAATGATACATAAACATTTCAGAAAACTTCTGTGAATAAAAGCAGGTGGAAGAGAGAAAAGAGGACCTAGTTGAATCTGCCCTTTTTAAATGCTATGTTAAAAAATAGATACATATGTTTTTAACTAATCTGTAAAATGTTCTCATCTATTATGTCTGACTTTTGACTACATAGGGTATCAATTTATGAATTTTTCCATATGATAAAAATATTTAATAATTTAAAATATCATATAATAAAAAAAGTCTTTTATAGTTCTTCCTACAAGCTGTATTTGATCACTTCTGTGGTTTTATGGATGGCTCTTAACATCTAGTCACACCATTAAATTGTTTTTTTCTTGTGATTGGCTGAATCATCTTTAGGTGTGATGCTTAATTTTTGACTTTTAGGTTGACTCTTCAATGAGGTCACAGGAATTTTTTGTAAGATCTAACCAAGGGACTGAAATAAATTGAATGCAGTGAAATTGGAGGCATTGTTTCAGCTACCTTAAAGACCACATGATGTACGGATATAGTTGTTAAATCAACTCAGATAAACATGTGTGCTCCAAGTTGGAGAAATCTGAGGCAGAGAAAAAGAATTATCCCATGTGCCCAAGTCACTTACATGAACAACTTGAATTGAGTACTATTAATATTAGGCTCTTTTGCCAAGAGTGTTGGCATGCACCTGCGGTCCCAGCTACTCAGGAGGCTAAGGTGAGGGGATCACTAGAGCCCAGAAATTTGAAGCTGCAATGAACAATGATTATTTCACTGCACTACAGTCTGGGCAACAGAGTGAGAACCTGTCTCTTTAAAAAAAAAGAAAAGAAAAGAAAAGAAAGAAACCCTAGGCTCTTCCTTCCCCTCTCCCCAGACAGATTCTGGTGCAATGATCTCGGCTTACTGCAACCTCCGCCTCATAGGTTCAAGCAATTTTCCTGTCTCAGCTTCTCAAGTAGCTGGTATTACAGGCACGTGCCACCACGCCTGGCTAATTTTTTGTCTTTTCAGTAGAGACAAGGTTTCACCATGTTGACCAGGCTGATCTCAAACTCCTGACCTCGTGATCTACCAGTCTCGACTTGGCCTCCCAGAGTCCTGGGATTATAAGCGTGAGCAAGTGCACCCCGCCCCTTGGCTCTTTTTAAAAACTGCATTTGTTTCAGTGTAGTGAATCGAAAAGGAAGTTACGGCATGAATTGTTTACTTTTTCTATTCTTCCACTACTGGGAGATTTCATAGGCCAAATATTCTGTCTAGAGAGGGGCACCTGATGATGCTTACAGTCTGTGAAGAGTCTGGTCTTGTTCTCCTTTCATCCTGTCTGGAGAAAGGATAATCAACAACAGAATTTTTTTAAAACTCTAATACTTTAGGCAAGTTATATTCAGCCACTCTGTGGAAACACTGATTTTTCTACGAGGCTTTCTTAGAGAATAAATATTAACACATATGCTTCATGTGCTGATAGATATTGCTGTGGTTTCAATGTGTCCCCTCCAGAATTTGTGTTGAAATGTAATCCCCATTGTGGAGATATTAAGCAGTGTGGCCTTTTGGAAAGTTATTAAGTCATGAAGGGTATGCCCTCGTGAATGGATTAGCACCTTAGAAATGGGCTGGAGGAAACCAGCTTAGGACCCTTTGCCCTTCTGCCTTCACCATGTGAGGACACAGTATTCAAGGTGCCACCTTGGAAGCAGTGACTGGGCCCTCACCAGACCCGAATTTACCAGCCCCTATATCCCGGACTTCCCAGCCTCCATAACTGTGAGAAATAAATTCATCTTGTTTATAAATTACCCAGCTTTAGGTATTTTGTTATAGCAGCAGGAACGGGCTAAGAGAGATTTAATATGGAATCCCAAACAATGAAACAACTATTTGTACTTCTAAAATATAGGTAGTTCTCAAAAGCAGTATGTTCAGTAGGCTAGCTCTCTAACTTATCTCTAAAGTTAATTAAACATTATGGCTTAAAAATGTGTTTTAGTTTCTTCTCTTTGAACTTTTATAAAGAAAATATACCTTTGGGACTTGAAAAATTCAGTGTTATAAAATGTCTTTCTAGGGTAGTTTGGGTGGCACCTATAATTAAAATTACATATTTTTCATTTAAAAATTCCATTTTATAGTTTTCAAATAAATTCTTTTTTGCTATCAATAAAGAGGTATTTTTGATTTGTACAACTTTATATATAGCACTTTGTTTCCTTAAACAAATGTCATTGATTTCATTAGCAGAAAACTTTATTTTCTTCACCTTAATTTTGAATACAATTACCAAATAAAAGCAGCTTTTATCTTTGTCCCTTTGAGGTTAGAGATGATATCTTATTGATTTCTCTCTCTCTACCTAGCACAGTGCCTATGCATGGTAGGTAATTAACTGTCTGTTGACTGGTTAAAGTATCTGTATTACAAGTAAATACAAAATGCCAGGTTTTACAAAACACTCATTCGATATTGTCTATCACTCCCATTATATTTTATTTTTCATCATAGTATAAGTTACTAAAATATTATTAAGATCATCTGGGGAACTTTGCTCACTTCCATTCTTGAAATTATTATAATCTTCTCTTAAGAAAAAACTCGAAATATTTAAGAGCATCTCTGATAGCTTGGTTCTTGTTTGTATAATGGGATAATTTTATTTCTTCAGTTGCCATCCTGCAAACACTTTTTCTAAGTCTTTAGAAACCTCTGTTTTTAAATTGCTTTTGCTACATGTGATAAACTTGAAACCTGTGGCCTTCTAAGATGATTCAATCAGTCCTGACATCTCTTCATCTCTTGGTAGCACCCTCACCATTTGTGCAACTATTTCCACTGAGTCACATTTCAACCTGTGTAGTAACTCATGACGACATGTTGTTTTATAACACTTTACACTTTGTGCATTTTGCCATTATGGGGGTGGGTTAATGTGCTATAAATGCACAAATTCTTGTTATCACAGTAAATTCTAGGTAGAGAAGAGACTATGCAAATGTTTTTTTTTTATTTGTATTAGTTTGAGAAAATTAATAGGTATCTCATATGACAAATATCAGAAAATTTAAAACCTATAAACATGCAGCCAAGCAAAAGGGCTGTCATTATGAGTATTTTCAGAGTGTATTGTCTGAGAATACGGTGGGGTTTTCCATTGCCAAAAAGAAATGGACTCAGTTTTCTACTAGTAACTTGGGGGAGATACTTTTTCAGGTATACAATGCATGGAGTTACTTGACCTAAAATGGGTACTTAAATTTCACTGATGGTTTAAAGATAAGTAAACAATTTTCTCTTTTTTGCCAGAGTTGTTTTCATGTAACAATACATCTTACAACAATACTTCCATTATAACATGCTTTATATGTATTATCTCGCTTGATTCAGGTGATGACTATTTTCAATAGATATTGTTGCTGTCTCCATTTTACAGATGTTATAGGCAAAGTTAAAGGTATGTAGGCAAGTTACATTGATTCAAAGTGATGGACTTCAAACTCTTCGCCTCTATTTTGTTGGAACATTCATTAAATAATCAAATAGCACCTGCTATGAGTGGAGCCTTTCAACTCATAAAAACCAGAACGTTTCGAGGGCAAAAGTACTCACAGCACCTGGGCCCCTCCCCCTCCCCAAAAAAAAGAAAAAGAAAGAAACAAAAACAAAAAAACAAAACCTGTTAAAAATGTCTTCATCACAGACAAGACTCTTTCAAGGGTGGTGATAGCCATGGGACAGAGGTAAAGGTGATGGGCCAAGGAGAGTAACATCGCCTTCCTTAACCTAAGCTGCAGGATTATAGGGAAAGCTAAGTAGCCTCTGGGTGATAGTATCTGCTTGGGAGAACTGTTGTGTGAATTCACTTTGTGAGGTCTAAAAATAAATGTGACGTAGATATGTTCACACCATTCCTCTCTTTCCCGTTTTTCCTGGGTTACCTGGTGTCCACCTGGCTTTGACTTGTGCCAATACCCAATGCATGGATGGAATACAGTGAGAAGGAACCTACAAGGGTCAATGGAGGCAGAGGCAGAGAACAAGGATGAGAACAACAAATTTTAAAGGAGCTGTCTTGAACATTTGGGGAATAGAGGTTGGTGAGGAGACTAGCTAAGATGTTTTGTCTCTCTGTTGTATAACGGATTGCCCTGTGGCATCTCTTATACAGGTGGCTATACAATTTTTAATTACTTTTTTAAATGTTGGATGAATATTTCTTTTGAGTGCAATAAACTTATGGTGAGATACACTACTAGGTGGCCTAGTTTTATTCGGGATATGTAAGAGATGGAGTATTATAAAGCTGCATTCATGAAGATTCTTACTAAATATTCTCAGATGGTAACATTTTAATGGCTAAAAATAACACATGCCTTCAAAGAAAAATCTATTATTCAACTTAATGTAACCAGTTTTTTTTTATATCTCTCTTTCTCTCTCTATATATATACACACACGCACACACACACATCCAACAGAGACAGAGATACTTTTTGACTTACAATAGGGTTACATTCCAATAAACCCGTCATAAGTTAAAAATATAGTAAGTCAGAAATTGCATTTAATGCAGCTAACCGAATCAAATGTCATAGCATAGCCCAGCCTACCTTAAACATACTGAGATCACTTACATTAGCCTACAGTTGGTCAAAATCATCTAACATAAAGCCTATTTTATAATAAAGTGCTGAATACCTCATGTAGCTTATTGAATACTATACAGAAACTTAGAAACAGAATGGTTGTATGGGTACTTGAAGTACAGTTTTTACTGAATGTGTGTTGGGGACCATGTGTGCATGTGAATTGGAACACACACTGTTGCTTTTGCAGCAGTTTTGAAGTCAAGATACAACATGTACTAATATTGCTTTCACAAGGTAAAGGCAATTATTATCGCTATGATAATTCAGTGAGGAAGATACTGCTTTTAGCCAGGTAAATAATGTAGATAAAATATATTTTGATTATTTGAATTAGGAGTTTCATGTGATGAGCTACATTTCTACATATCTTATTTCTTACTCTTGAAAGAAATCAACAACTTCTTCATGATGTCTTTATTACAGAAGAAAATAAGAGTAATATGCCAACATACAGGCATTTGATTTTGTCAAATTCAACTATGCAAACTTAAAATGAAAGGAAATAGGAGAATATAACAACTTAAATGACATCAGCAATTTCTCACACTCCTTTCACCCCAAGAGTGTTAGTCTTAGTGACCTGGAGATAGAAGAAGTGAAGTGCTTAGTAGATCTCTTTTTTATTCCATTCATGACTGCAGGAAACATCTTAGGATGCTGCTTGTGAGCATTACATTTAAGGACGCAATGTTGTAGAAGTATTTTTTGTATGTTGTGCCAGGGGCTTTGTCTGCTTATCAGTGGTGCAATACATCATCAGTGAACTAAGATTTTCATTTTATCATAAATTTGTTTTTCTGAGAGTGGCAACTTCGTTTTACTTAAGATGTTTTCCATAGTTCTAAGCACACGTGCATACTCCCTGTTCAGAGGGAAAAGTTCTATTTATTTCCATATATTTTATTAATGATGACACCTTTTCCTAAAATCTCCCCCAAACTATTTCTTCTCTCTTCTCATTAGCAAGAATGACATCACATAGCCAAACCAATTCCTGGCAAGGAAAATGGTATCATGATCATTTACTTAGCTCAATCATGATTCAACCATAGGCTTGTGGATGGGCCCATCTTCTATGATGCACATGGCCAGTCAAAGGAAAATTTTGGATTCCAATAGAAAAAAAAGAAAAGAGATTAAATATTGATTAGGTAGGTGCTGCAACATATTTGTTCATTAATATACTGTAAAGCACTATTTGTATTTCACATTTATACATTCATATTACTTTATAAGATGGTATACATAAAACCACCATGTATATTGTACTTTATGGGCAATATAAGGACTTTTTGTAGGGCTAATTTGACTCCAATTTTTGCTATATGATCAGTGTTACACTATAATTCACAAAAAAGACAAGACTCAACTCTAATATCAATATTAGCCTTCGTTTACCAGTTATCACTATCAGATGTGTCATAAGGATTTGTTTTAAGCTTGAATAGAGAACCTGATTGGGTGCTATAAAAGTTTGATCAATAACTTAAATGTTTGTTTGTTTGTTTTTAAGGAAAATCAGCGTAGAGCTTCTTTCTGCTCTACATTGAATAAACCTCACCAAATCTATCCCTACATTCAGATACTCAATCCACAAATACTGAGTACCTTCTGTGTGCTGAACACTGTTCTAACCCTTGTGGATAGAGTAATGAATGAGACTGGTAAAGTACCTTTTCTCGAAGAGCTAACATTCTATTGTGAGGAAAAAAAAAATAGAAGAATCAGAGAAGTCAACAAAAACAAAAAAAGTGAGATACTGAAGAGATGTCAGAGCAGGTCAATGGGTAACTACTTTAGGGGTCAGGAAAGTCCTCTCTGAGGAAGCAGAGTTTAAGCTGAAATCTAAATGACAACAAGGAGCCACTATGGAAATACCAGAGAAGTATATTCTAAGCCTTGTAAATAGTTGGTGCAAAGACCCTCAGGTGGGAATAAGCTTGAAATGTAGCCAGCAAGTGGGAAAGAGGAAGATGAGGTCAGAGAGGTATATGAAGACTAGATGATGTGAGATTTTGTAATCCAGGTGAAAAGGATTGATTTTGATTCTGGATATAGTGGCAAGTCATTGGAAAGATCCACTTGATCAGAAAGTGACAAGGTAACACACTGGATAAGGTATGGGAACAGTATTGTAGGGAAACAATTGAAGTACAGTTAGGCTGTTGTCCAGATGAGAGGTGACGGTGGGAAAGACCAAAGTGATGTAGTGAAATGTACAAAAATTGAACAGATTCAGGATGTTTGGGAGATCGGATGGAGGGAGTGAGGAAATGAGAGAACAGGGTTAACTTTTAAACTTTTGGCTTGAGCTACGGCATAGACGGTGAATTTTTTTCTGACATGGGTAGGAAACAGGTTCATTGAGGAGAGATAGCAGGCAGAATTGAGAGTTCTGTTTTGGTCCTATTGAAATAGAGATGCCTGTCAGACATCCTTGTAGAGATGCCAAATAAACAGTTGGATACATCAGCCTTGAGTTCCAGGAAGAGACAAGGCCTGGAGATAGAGATTTGGTAGTCATCTGCATATAAAAAAGCAAAGAAGTGCCCACACAGTTATTTTAATTAATTCCACAGAGCCTTCTAAAGTATAATTTGGAGAACTGAGAATTGATGGATACTTATTTATTGAAACATTTGTCTTGAAGATTTGTTGACAACACAATTGCTCAGAAATTAATTGATAGTTCATGACAAGCAGTGATGGCTCATTTCATCAAAGTTTCCCTAGAAGACAAAGAAAGTTTTATATTATTAGCTTTGGCTTGCTTTGGAAATTTGTTTTTGCACATCACTGTTTTGGGTTAGCAATAAAATTCTCTGCATTTGCTTCATAAATCAAACAAGGACACAATTGTTAAATAGTCTGTATCATATTAATTAGGCTCTGAAACAAAGCAAGCATTACAGCCATTTATAACAGGGTATTGCATAAGTTGCTAATCAATGAGAAAAGCAACTAATTAACAAGCAACCAGTCAGCATTTTAAGGAGAAGTTGGTGACTTTCAGCTTAATTAAACCTTGCAGGTGTCAGTGATGATATGAAAGAATCTTTAATCTGTTTGTGTTGAAATTCCCCCAGATCATTTTCACATCTGTACATGTTTAAAGCCCCTATCTATTTTCATGTGGGTAAAGGGATTTCAGTGTCTTAAAACAGTTCACATTTTTAAAAGCCCTATTCTTAACTAAATCATTAAGATTTCTCCTGGATTAAGACAGTGAAATGAAGTTCATCTATTTCACTCTAAAAATAATAAACGTAGAAGGCTAAGCAGCTTTATTAAAGTATAATTTATATACCCTAAAATACACTTATTTTAAGGGTAAAATTTAACGATTTTAAGTAAATGTATAGAGTTGTGCAATTATTTCCATATTAGAATTAGAATAAAGGAAATTTTAAAGTTTGGACAAATTTATCCATGAGGTATCAAAATTAGCTTGTGAGGGAGGCTAGATGTACCTAGCCTTTAGGAATGACCTAGAAAAGCACTGATATGTCTTTCCTTCTAGCCTTTAAGTGTTTCCAAGCATCTGCTAAAGCTACTATCAAAAACAGGATTCTAAATAGGATGAATCAAGGATTAAAAGTAATCTATTCCTTAAATAACTTTTAAAATACCATAAATTCCTCTTTAATTATAGTACATTATTTGGCAAAATTAAGAATACTAGTTCCTCAGGCTGCCTTTTGTTTTTGTTTTTGTTTTTAACTTTTAAGTTCCGGGATACCTGTGCAAAATATGCAAGTTTGTTACATAGGTGTATGTGTGCCATGATGCTTTGCTGCACCTTTTGACCCATCATCTAGTTTCCCTCCCCTAACCTCCCACTCCCCCAACAGGCCCCAGTGTGTGTTGTTCCCCTCCCTGTGTCCATGTGTTCTCACTGCTGAACTCCCACTTATGACTGAGAACATGCTCTATTTGGTTTTCTGTTGCTGTGTAATTTTGTTGAGGATGATAGTTTTCAGCTTCATCGATGATCTCATTCCTTTTTATGGCTGCATAGTTTTCCATGTTGTATATGTACCATATTTTCTTTATCCAGTCTATCATTGATGGGCATTTGGGTTGGTTACATGTCTTTGCTATTGTAAATAGTGCTTCAGTAAACATACATGTGCATGTGTCTTTATAGTAGAATGATTTAGATTCCTTTGAGTATATACCTAGTAATGGGATTGCTGGGTCAAATGGCATTTCTGGTTCTAGATCCTTGAGGAATTGCCACACTGTCTTTCACAATGGTTGAACTCATTTACATTCCCACCAACAGTGTAAAAGCATTCCTATTTCTCCACAGTGTCACCAGCATCTGTTGTTTCTTGACTTTTTAATAATCGCCATTCTGACTGGCATGAGATGGTCTAAGAAAAAAGAACAAAGCTAGAGGCATCATGCTCCCTGACTTCAAACTATTCTACAAGGCTACAGTAACCAAAACAGCATGGTACTGGTAGGAGAACAGACATATAGACCAAGAGAAAAGAACAGAGACCTCAGAAATAACGCCAAACATCTACAACCATTTGATCTTCGAAAAACCTGACAAAAATAAGCAATGGGGAAAGAATTTCCTATTCAATAAATGGTGCTGGGAAAACTGGCTAGACATATGTAGAAAGCTGAAACTGGATCCCTTCCTTATACATTATACAAAAATTAATTCAAGATGGATTAAAGACTTAAATGTTAGAACTCAAACTATAAAAACCCTAGAAGAAAACCTAGGCTATTACCATTCAGGACATAGGCATGGGCAAAGACTTCATGACGAAAACGCCAAAAGCAATGGCAACAAAAGCCAAAATTGACAAATGAGATCTAATTAAACTAAAGAGCTTCTACACAACAAAAGAAACTATCATACCGTGAACAGGCAACCTATAGAATGGGAGAAAATGTTTGCAATCTACCCATCTGACAAAGGCCTCATATTCAGCATCTACAAGGAACTAAAACATTTTCAAGAAAAAAACAACCCCATCAAAAAGTGGGCAAAGGATATGAACAGATATTTCTCAAAAGACATTTATGTGGCCAATAAAACTCAACATCACTTATCTTTAGAGAAATGCCCCCTTACTTTTTTTTTTTTTTTGAAACAGAGTCTCACACTGTCACTCAGGCTGGAGTGCAGTGGTGCAATGTCGGCTCACTGCAACCTCCACCTCCCAGGTTCAAGTGATTCTCCTGCCTCAGCCTCCCAAGTAGCTGGGACTACAGGCATGCGCCACCACACTCAGCTAATTGTTTTGTATTTTTAGTAGAGATGGAGTTTCACGATGTTGGCCAGGATGGTCTCGATCTCTTGACTTCGTGATCCACCTGTCTCGGCCTCCCAAAGTGCTGGGATTGCAGGCGTGAGCCACTGGCACCCGACCTGAGAAATGCCATTTTTTTAAGGGATATTTCTCTCATGGCTAATTCAAGGAATACAAGGATTCTTTCATAATGATAATGTTTCTATTTATTCTCAGTTATAATCTCTGTGCAAGAGGATGTCATTTTCAAAAAGCTGGAAATGGGCAAACACTTGTATTTGAGATTTACATACGTATGCATATACAAAATATTTGTCATATTAAACACATTGCAACAATTATTTGAAATTTCCAAGAGATGGATAATGATTTGTTGAATGGAAGTAGAAAATATTAAGTAAAATAGCAGCCATCACTTTCTATGTGCCAGGAACTGTTCTGAGCACTATCCACACA
>NC_045435.1:57561405-57573567 GCF_002776525.5 Piliocolobus tephrosceles | reverse complement strand
AAAAAGAGTCCATGTCTCACCAATGCTGATGCTTGAACCACGCCTGAGGTGTTCCAGTCAAGCCTCTTCAGGATTCTTTCCAGGAGTGGAAACTCGTCACCTTCTAAGACCATACATTCCATCTTTGTAATCATGTAATGGGGGTACCAGAAGCAACCTCTCCCCCACCTCCATTTCTCTGCCTGTGTGACATGCAAAGTCACCTTGGACAGATATACTTTTTTTTAAAAAAAAAGATTCATCCTCAGTGGTATAACTGAAAAGTGAAACTAGATAAGGGGGGTCTTATATACTGCTATGGAAGTGGCCCCCTCACAATACTCCATGGTATACCACATGGTTCATTAGTGTGTAAGGACATCAATTTGCATAAGGAGACTGGGGCCCTTTTGTAAAGAAATTGGCGAAATTGCTCAGAGCAAAAACTTTTGTTTAACACACACACAGAGAGATATTATTTGGCTCCTGCTATAGAAGGAACTTTCTGTCCCTCTCTAACTTCCACATATTCATCAAACATCATGTGCCCCTGAGTCTTCCTTTTTGTTAGCTTAAGCATCTTTCCTTCCTTCAATCATTCCTCCTAAAATAAGTTTTAACGTTCATGTCATGCTGGCCCACTTCTCGGAAGTGCTCTTGTTGGTCTGTATTTCATTTTTAAGTTCTCTTGCACAAAATCTACTTCAGAAGCCCAGCTCCAGTGTGGGGACTACTCTTTCCCTCTCTAGAACAGTAATGAATGATATTTTCTCTTCCTCATTTCACAAACCATGCTTATATCCGAGTAATCCAAGAATGCATGACTATCCTGTGTAGCCACATCATTCAGATGACAGCTTTGGAGTTCATTGTCAAGTAGAGACCATGGAACTTTTTAATATACTCTAGCACTTTGAAGCAGTATTTCTCCCTCATCCCGTGTTTGGTAGTTGGTGTTAAAGACTCACAGTCAGAAGTCTATGCTAAAATGTATCTTACTGGAGTCTGCTTGATCCTCTGGTTTGTTTTTATTCTGCCCTCTAGTATGTTCCTAACCTCTCAAAAAAGACTTTCTCAATTAAGTAAATGAATCATTCTAAATTAAGTAAACAAATCATTCTACCAAAATGTCACATGCATTTGTTTGTTCATCACTGCACTATTCACAACAACAAAGACATATAATCAACCCAGATGCCCATCAATGGTAGACTGAATAAAGAAAATGTATATATACACCATGGAATACTATGTAACCATAAAAAAGAATAAAATCATGATCTTTGCAGCAACACGGATAGAGCTGGAGGCCACAGTCCTAAGCAAATTAACACAAGAACAAAAAAAAAACCAGATAACACAAGTTCTCACTTATAAGTAAGAGCTAAACATTGAGCACGCATGGACATAAATACGACAATAATAGACACTACGGACTACTAGAGGATGGAGTGAGGGGGTGGGCTTAAAAACTATCTACTGAGTGTTATGCTAACTATAAGGGTGATGGGATCTGAATTCCAAACCTTAGCATCATGCAATATTCCTATGTAACAAATATGTAAATGTATCGTCTGTATCTAAAATATGAAATTTTAAAATAAAGCAAGTTTACAAGAAAAGAAGAAGAATAATTAAGAAGAAAAAGCGTCTTTCAACTAAGCAAGTCAAAGCCATCTTTCGTAATTCAAGTATGACATAACTGGTTAGAGTCAGGGATTCTTTCTGTGGTCACAGACCTCAAAGGTACCTAACTTACCTAACTAGCAAGATTCACACCTCCAACTCTTCTTAATAAAATGTTCAAATTTGTTAGGAGGCTGCTTAAAGAAACATGATGAATGCTGATAGACAGCAGGCCTATATGAGATATTTAAAACACTGGAAAATTTCAATAAATATTTATTATACGGAAAATAGTGAATCTTAAATTTCACCTTTTATATTTTCACTGCCAACATTCCTAGTTGATGCACTGAATTGACTGATTCATTCATTCATTCAACACAATGTTGCTGAGTACTTACTGTGTGACAGCTGTGTTAGTCATTGGGGACTCCAGGACAAATAAAGCAGGGGACCTGTCTCTAATGAGCATTCAATCCAGTGATTGCAGTGGTGACAAAGGAGAACAGAGTCAATTACAGAATAACTATGATCCAGTACACAGTACTGTGAGACCAAAAAGGGAAAAGAGCTAATGCTGCCCAGGGTTTTGTGTTGAGGTAGAAACCCCCTGGAAAGGTTAACATTTCAGCTGAATGTGGAAGGACACAGAAGAATTAGCCAGGTGAAGACTAGGGGCAAGGATTTTCAATCAGGGAAAGCTACAGAAATCACAGCATGCATGGGTAAAGGCATGCCATTTAGTACAATACAAATGAAGGTACCTGGGACAGAATATTGAAAGATGGGATGGGAGAGGCAGACAGGGAGTACGTAAAAATGACCCTCAGGTATCACTGCACGGGATTTAGATTCATCTTACAATTTAATGAGCAAAGAAGAACCTGGGAATCAAGGATATTTGCTGTGCATTTTAGCAAGATCACTCAAGTTGCAGTAAAGAAAATGTATCAGAAACGGCAACATTGTTTAGGTGTCTGCTATAGAGTGTACATGGGAAATAAGGGTGTTAACTCAGTGATTTTGAAGTTGGAAATAGTGGGATGAATTCCAGAGATACTGAATAAGTAATTTTGAAGAATTTTCCACAGTTACTAAAATCTACGTGTTTTGGTAACTTTCTGGATGTAACAGGAGATGGAGAAGTCAAGAAAGCGACTTAGTCTTCTGGCTTAGGCAACTGGTAGAAGATAACCTCATTCATTAAGATAGGAACCCAGCGGGAGATTAGGGCCTTGTGTTGATGAGAGACTTATGAGGAGAAGGCTTGTTTTAGACACACTGAATCAGAGGCAGCGGGATATTAGGGTGGAGATGTCAAGAAGGCAATCAGAATCTAGAAGAAAAATGTGGGTGGGATTTAGGAGCCATCAGGAGTCAGCAGCTGAGTCTCTAGGAGTGGATGAGATTTCTCAGGGTTCTAAATAGAATAGTAAGAAAAACAGCAGAGAATAAAACCCTGAGGATTTCTATTGTTAACTTATCTCTACATAGCTTTCTGCATAATATCAAAGTAATCCATTTTAGTCAAGTAATCAAAAACACAAAAGCAAAGAAAAATTATACCAGGGACTGATCATACAATGACAAGGAAGAAAAATAAGCCAAACAGGCTGGCATAAATTTTGACACATGTATACTTTGCTCTTTAAGCACCTGGGAAAGTTATTTACTTTAATAGAATATATATATATATGCGCTCCTCCATTGCTTCTGAAACATGCAACTCTTTGGGTCTATATGTTTTTTGAAACTTTTTTTTTTTTTTTTGAGACAGAGTTTCACTCTTGTTGCCCAGGTTGGAGTGCAATGGCGCCATCTCGGCTCACTGATGAGTTCAAGCGATTCTCCTGCCTCAACCTCCCAAGTACCTGGGATTACAGACACCCACCACCACGCCCGGCTAATTTTTGTATTTTTAGTAGAGAAGGGGTTTCACCATGTTGGCCAGGCTGGTCTTGAACTCCTGATCCCAGGCGATCCACCTGCCTCGGCCTCCCAAAGTGCGGGGATTACAGACATGAGCCACCATGCCCGGCCTGAAACTTCTTTTAAAGACATAGATAGAGTTTTCACTTTAAATCAAAAAATTAATGCAGGTTCAGATGAATAGCAAGTGGAACAGCATAAGATCAGATATACTATTGTATGTGGTGAAGACTGGAACACCAAGACACAAGCACCCCAGCCATCAGGGGCAGGTGCTACTCAGCTTGAGGCAGTTGATGTCATAGGAAAATGTAGGTCCCATTATGCAAGTTCTCCATTTTCTAAACAGAAACTCAAATTATGAATCTACATTTATTTTTTGTAACAAATTAAAAGTCTTATTGTTTGTGGGGAGGAAGAGCATCAGGTTAACCAGCTAATGCATGCAGGGCTTAATATCTGGGTGATGGGTTGGTAGATGTAGCAAACCACCATGGCACACAATTACCTATCTAACAAACCTGCAAGTCCTGCACATGTATCCAGAACTTAAATTAAGTTAAAAAGTCTTATTGTTGCCTTAGAAGCAATACCACCAATATTTGAAATTAAACATCTATGTTGGTCACCGGTATTCAAGTTTTAGTTTAGGCTCTTGATATGAGGAATTTCTTTAAAATTTCTACTCAGGGCTAAGTTTCAAATTCCAGTCAGGTAATGACCCACTTCAGGCACAAACACAATCAAAAGCATTTCATCTCCTGCTTCTGGATCAGTCATAAGACACAAAACATACCTGACCCCTTCACCGTTTTACCAGATCCTTTTTCCCCTACCTGTGGCAGCCAGGATAAGCACATGCATTAAGTGGCTTATAAAGACAATCATCTGCTGAGAGTTTGTTACTGTGATTAATTAAAGTAGAGCCAAGTGGAAGAGGGAAGCTTCTTGTGTACCCTTCACTGTGAAGTGATTTTTTGAGAGAGTATCTTATCACAATTAAATTCCAATTTCATACTTTGCTAATTTTTTTCACTGCAAACACGACAGCATTCATAATGCCAAAGCAGTGTACAGGAACTGACATTCTGTTTACTGTATGACTGCACATTACGTTCCCACATGAAAAGCAGTCAGTACAGAATATGCATGACTTGGAGAAACTTATATTGGCTCACTAGAGGTTAAGCATGTAACGTTAAAATGGATTATTCCTTCAGGAATGCCTTTCTGTGCAAGTTTAGAAATAATTCAAGTGGTTCCCTACCACTTCTTGTGAGAGTCATCTTGTATCTGTGTTAGAAGGTCATCTAGCTTTCTGTTGAGAAGCTGGGAATTATTAGAGAATTGTTAGAGAATTAATTTACTATAGATGACTAGTTGGACAAGAAACAAGGATTAAATGCCAACTGCAAAAAAATCCCCCGAAACAAACAACAACAACAAAAAAAAAACAAAACAAAGGAACCCAAAACATAATGCTGGCACTTAGGAAGCTGCTGCCTGGGTGTACTGGCAAAATATTTGCCTATATACCAACCTGAGGATACTTTCAAAAGAACACATCACAATTTGTTGATTTCTAACAGACGCAAGCAGTGTTCTAAAATGGAATGTGCCAGCCCTGACACAAATTGGGCCAATTCTGAAATGGCAAAAATCTTTTAACAATAACTTGAATATCATGCCTTCAACTTCCTACTGGTATGCACATGTTTTGAGAGCTACCATTTGAGTATTTTATTAAATGCCTGGGATGATTCTAAGCGTTCTGCATGCATGAATCTCCAGATCTAGGAGGTAAATACTGTTATCCTCATCTTACTGCATGAGAAATTTGAAGTTTAGAGAAACCTGCTCAGAAGCACACAGCCAGCGAGTTAGGATTTGTATCTGGTTCTGCCTGAATCCAAAGCCAGTTGTTACAATGCTACAAAGTTCAGCACCTAGAACCTTAATTGGCACAAAGCAGGTACCCAATAAGTATCTGGTGAGTGAATATTTCTGTGGATATTTATCAGTAGCCACAAAACTTTTTCACACTTCTCCCAAAAATGCCTCTGTGATTTAAATATTTGAATCAACACAATATTTAATAAAATATATGATGCTACAGATTAAGTATAACATTTCAGTTAATGAACTTAGTATTTCTTAGCTACATTTTAAACATCCATACTTGAAATGACTTAGCAATTTTTATCATGCCTTCTAAAACCAAGTATTCCTATGTTATATTCAGGAAATAATCATCTGATGTTTGACAAAGGAACACATAAAACATGAGAATTTAGCAGGGTTTTGGACTTCGGCCAACTCACCGCCCTTCACTGGATATCAATTTCTGAGACTGTCCAAGGGGAGGAACTTCCAGGGCTGAAATTCTATGGTTCTGTGATTTGGAAACATGAAGTAGTTCGAGATCAGAAAGTCAGCAAGAAGTCGTTATGAGTTATTAGTCTTAATGCAACATGGTGCCATTGGAGTGTGGGTGGGTGGTATAGCTTGTGTAACTGTCTCCTGCAGACCTGATGTTGAAATGCAATCCC
This sequence comes from Piliocolobus tephrosceles, assembly GCF_002776525.5. Taxonomy (NCBI): domain Eukaryota; kingdom Metazoa; phylum Chordata; class Mammalia; order Primates; family Cercopithecidae; genus Piliocolobus; species Piliocolobus tephrosceles. The sequence goes on along the minus strand of NC_045435.1, from coordinate 57,567,484 downwards.
CACTGTTGGAGGTGGGTCCTGGTGGGAGACGTTTAGCCCATGGGGGCAGATCCCTCCTGAAGAGCTTAGCACCATCTCCTTGGTGATCAGTGAGTTCATGTAAGATCTGGTTGTTTGAAAGTATGTGGCACCTCTCCACTCTCTCTCTTCCTCCTGTCCTCGCCATGTGAGATGCCTGCTCCCCATTAAACTTCTGGTGTTACTGTAAGCTTCCTGAAGGCTTCACCAGAAGCAGATGACAGCATCAGGCTTCCTCTATAACCTGTAGAACCACAGCCAATTAAACTTATTTTCTTTATAAATTACTCAGCCTCCATTATTTCTTTATAGCAACACAAATGTGGTTTAATACAATAGGAAACCGGGACTAGATGGAGACCCACTTGGGAAAGAAGGATTATGGTTAGGGGAACTAACTAACCTGTCTGTAGGAGTTACCAGAGTCCAAAACTGTTGTTAGTGACATCATAATAATTGAACATAATAAAAGACCTTTAAATAGCTGTTAGTCTCCTGGTTTAGACCCAAATGGGAGTTTTTTCTAGTGAGATTAATACAGTTCTACACGATTCTACACATAGTAGGTTCTCAGTAAGTATTTGTTGAATTAATGAATGCTTTCTCACCTACCTTATAGGAGAAAGGCTACAACCACCAAGGTTTGATTAAAAATCAAGAGCAAATGCATTTCTTGGAACAATAACTAAGAGTTTAGGGACGAATATTCTTTCGAAGTCTCATAAAGTAGAAGGTCCTTATTGATGAAACAATGACCAGGAATCTAGATCTTCCAGACATTTTGCTGATATGGTACACCTTTTAAATGAAGCTGAGCAATTTACTAGATCATTATAAAAATTAGTCGGGTTTAGAAAAACACTACTAAACCAACAGGAAAATAAAGCCTGTCTTATTTTCAGTGTTGTCATCTCTGAATTATTTTGTTTTTGACTTCTCAAAGGTTCATTACTTTGGGAAGACAGTGCTAATAATAATGCAAAAAGTCCTTTTTTGTCAATGAGTATAGGACAAGAAAGCAGGGAATCCAGTCACTACTCCAGTTAGCTGGCTGAAATCAAGGGGTAGGATCTAGCAATGGGGGAGGACAGTATCAAGCACAAGTTGCATGTTCTGGTATCCCAGTTAGGAACTAGAGTTCATAGAAGGCTCCATTCTTGGAAAGTGTGTATGGGAGAAGACAAGGAGGAGAGGCTAGGCAGGATTCAGTTCTGTCATCAGAACCAACATGTACATAGAAGAAGGCTGAACAGAATTATTTATGAGACCACACAGCTTCCCAGAGCTTACTGTGGGCATAATGGAATTTTACATAAAAAGTAAGACTCTAAGGAGCTAACTTAAAAGTTTAGCAATTGTAACTGTGCCACTGGTCCTGATTCTGGCATTGACTTGGCAACAAAAAGACATTTAACTCTATCAATTTGCCTCTCTTCTTTTTAATACACATCCATTGAAGTCTCATGGGACTAAGTGATGTTATTAAATATTTAGAATATGAAGCTGAAATTAACTAAGATGCATAGATTCCTCACCTCAGAAACCTCACACCAATAAACCAGTTGAAGGATTAATAAGTTAATTTAAATTTCAATGAGGATCTTTTAGGAAAATATCAAAAGATTCAGCTGTGAAAAAAACGAGGACAAGGGGCAGGAGCCAAAAAAAAAGTGGCTTTGTGGGTATGAGTTCTGACTCATTTTATAGAAGATAGCAAAAACAGATTCTGGATCTAGTAGGCTAAGGAAATGTTATCACAGTTATAAAGGCATTGGGCAGTGCAGGTTGAAGAAGTTTTCCAGTCATGGCAAATTCATTGACTTGTCTAGAACTGATTTGTTTCATGAAGGAATAATTGTACATAAAGTAGGAGAGTAAGGAAAAAGAAAAGCTGATGATGATACTGGAATGCTAAGCTAAGATAGAGAATAATAACAGCGAGGCACTGTCGATTCTGGAACAGGGATAAGATACAAAGAAAAGAATATTTATGGAAGATTATTCTGGCAGGTGTGTGTGGGATGGATTGGCAGAGGGAGGGGAGATGATGGGGTAGAGATGTACTAGGAAGCTATTTCAGGAATTGCTGCAAAGTTTTTCTCTAGGGTAAAGGTCCCTAATTTCAAACCATAAAATGCTAGAACATGGAGGCTCTAATTTAGAAGACAAGAAAAGCAAAATAATCATGCTGGTTCTCACCTATCCTTTGATTTTCTTTATGCACAACAAGGGGATATTTATAGGAACCTAGATGTAACCTGATCATTTTTAAGAAAACTTATTTGGTAGCTTGAAACAGAAAATGACATTTTGTTTGCTCATTTCCTCTTTCACTACCATTTAAGTATCAGACAAGATGATTGGAGATTGAGAAAATACTTAAGGACAATATGTGCATTGGGGAACCTGTAAATTATAATTCTCTAATTCAGTCCCCAGTGGCCTAGGTGACCTGATTCAATGTTTAAAATCTGAGCAAAAAAGTGGCAAAGTTGGGGCAGGGTGTGATGGTTCACACCTGTAATCCCAGTACTTTGAGAGGCCGAGGTGGGCAGATTACGAGGTCAGGAGATCAAGACTGTCCTGGCCAACATGGTGAAACCCCGTCTCTACTAAAAATACAAAAATTAGTTGGGCGTGGTGTGTGCCTGTAGTCCTAGCTACTCAGGAGGCTGAGGCAGGGGAATTGCTTGAACCAGGAGGTGGAGGCAGCAGTGAGCCAAGGTCGAGCCACTGCACTACAGCCTGGGTGACAGAGAGAGACCCCATCACAAAAAAAAAAAAAAAAAAAAAAAAAAAAAAAAAAAAAAAGTGGTAAAGTTTGATTATTATACATAGTAAATGATGATGACAATGACAGCAATGCTCACCATTTAGAGAAAACATACTATGAACTAGTAGCTGTGCCCTGCGTTTCATATACAATATCTTGAATCTTTATAATAGCCCCATAAGCTAGGCACTGTATAGCTACCTAAATTTTGTGTAAGAAGAAACTGATTGTTAAGTAATTTTGATGACTTGCTCAATATCTAAGCTTATCCAAGACAGAGTTTAGATTTGAACACAGGCTTATTTGTGTCCGTAGCACTTCATCCCCACTCTGCCATTACTTGGAGAGAAAGAGGACATAGTATTTCAGAAACAGCTTCTGATAAGATTCTAGTGCTACAGTCTATGATTAAGATATTTGAAATCTACCCTCAACGTTTGAGAGCACTACAGAGACCTTATATTGAAATACAGATGTCAATATTCAGTGAATTTCAATGTGTTATTTAATACTGATAGAAATCTGAGATGAAATCTATTTTATCAATATTTTGGTAAAATTACCAATATTTTTGGAGAAAGAGAGATAAAGGGGATGCCATCTTAAAGATGCCATTGTATCACAGTACTGCTCTAGCAAGCGGTCTATTACCTGTAGGCTTGTTATAATAGACTTTTTGAAACCCTAGTGGAAATAAAAATGTATGAGGCACTGCTTTATTTTTTCAAATTGAAGTAATTCTGACTTTGTGAACTTTTAAGGAAATCAGTTCTGCATAATTTATTAAACACAATGTAGAACTTTAACATTTTATTTTTATGGTTTACAAATGTGCAAATATCTTTAACTGTCCAAATAGCAAATCCAGCATTTGAGGTCTTTCCTTTACCGAGAGCACTTTCCACCCTGCCCCTCGGCTGGGCTTCCTGGTTTCTTCCATTCTTCCTCCTTGAAGAGTGCCTGGGTGTCTTCTGGGAAGCCTGTCGTCCCCTTGCAGACGGTATAAGGCCTTCTCACCTGCTTCCCCACTCCTTTGCCCAACGTCTTGTTCAAGCTTCTAACGTAGCAGCTAAGGCATTACTATTATCTTTGTACTAGAGAAGAGCAAAGTGAGCCTTTGAGAAGTTTATTTGTCCTTGTTTGCATGGCTTAGGACAGAGAGAGCTGAGATTCTAACCCAGGTTGGTCAGATTCTGGGGCCAAGGCCCTTAACCATTAAGTGTGAGGCCTTTACAGGACATATACTCTACAGTCATGTGTCAGCTAACAACAAGGAGATGTTCTGAGAAATGCATCCTTAGGCAATTTCATTGTTGTGAGAGCATCACGGAGTGTACTTACACAAACCTAGATGGTATAGCCTACTACACACCTAGGCTGGATAGTACAGCTTATGGCTCCCAGGCTACAAACCTGTACAACATGTTACTGTACAGAATAATGCAGGCAATTGGAACACAATGGTGAGTATTTGTGTATCTAAACATATAAAAGGTACAGTAAAAATACAGTATAAAATATAAAAAATGATATACCTGTATAGGGCACTTACAATGCATGAAGCTTAGAGAACTGGAAGTTGCTCTGGCTGAGTCAGTCAGTGGGTAGTGAGTGAATGTGAAGACTTAGAACTTTTACATGACCACAGACTCTATAAACACTGTACAGTAAGACTACACTAAATTTATTGAGGAAATTTTCTTTTTTTCAATAATAAATTAGCTTACTGTAACATTTTTATAAACTTTAAATTTTTAAAAACTTTTTGACTTTTTTGTAATAACACTATCTTAAAAACACATTGTAGAGCTGTGCAAAAATAACTTTTTTCTTTATAGTCTTAGTCTATAAGCTTTTGTTCATTTAAAAAATATTTTTTAATTTTAAGCTTATCTGTTAAAAACTAAGACACACACACACACACACACACACACACACACACACAAGCCTAGACTTACATAGGCTCAGGATCATCATGGCGTTACACTAGGCAATAGGAATTGTTCAGTTCCATTATAATTTTATGGGACTATCATATATGTGGTCGTTTGTTGACTGAAATGTGGTTATGCAGCACATGACTGTATATATTTATTTGCATCCTCAGGACTTAGCAAAATACCGGACATGCTAAAGATGCTGAATGTTTACTCAATGAAGGAATAATAAATGCTTTTGATTGAAAGGAGGCTTCAGCTTTAGCCTGTACAATGTTACTCCTTACCCACATAGACTGTTAAATGATCAGTGAGTGGAAAGGCAGTAATAATTGAAAACTCCCATATACTACCTTTTGGAGGAAAATGAAAGCAAAAAGATAGTCTGTCACCTTAAGAGTCTACTTCTTCTTTCTTTCTTTTTTTTTTTTTTTTGAGACAGGGTATTATTCTCTTGCCCAGCCTGGAGTGCAGTGGTACAGTCATAGCTCACTGCAGTGCAGCCTCAAATTCCTGGGCTCAAGAGATCCTTCTGCCTCAGCCTCCCAATTGAGGAGACTTACCTACTCCTGAAAATGTGTTTCTGGTTTATCTTTGCTATTCTGTTCCCGTTGTTCACTACCTCATACCCCAACAATAGTAGCAGCTATTTAAAGGGCTTACTTTGCTGTTGCTTCTGTTGCCAAGTGCCAGGTCCATCTCTCCCAAATATCATACAGAAGACCCGTAACTTGAAGCTTTCAGTAGCTTCCTATTTCCTATGTGTTTAATCCAAAAAACTCATCTGTCTCCATAGATCTCTCTAATCTGGTCTTATTTCTCATTATTTCCCAGTATGCATTCCTCGACTTCCTCATTGTCAAAAAGTATGCTATACTTATAACCCTTCTTAATTTCATCATGTAGTTCTAATTTTCAGGGTGATGCAGGGTTTGGCAAATGATAGCTTTCCATGTTTTTTTTTTTTTTTTAATTATACTTTAAGTTCTAGGGTACATGTGCATAACGTGCAGGTTTGTTACATATGTATACATGTGCCATGTTGGTGTGCTGCACCCATCAACTCATCAGCACCCATCAATTCATCATTTATATCAGGTACAACTCCCCAATGCAATCCCTCCCCCCTCCCCCCTCCCCATGATAGGCCCCATTGTGTGATGTTCCCCTTCCCGAGTCCAAGTGAGCTCATTGTTCAGTTCCCACCTATGAGTGAGAACATGCGGTGTTTGGTTTTCTCTTCTTGTGATAGTTTGCTAAGAATGATGGTTTCCAGCTGCATCCATGTCCCTACAAAGGACGCAAACTCATCCTTTTTTATGGCTGCATAGTATTCCATGGTGTATATGTG